>NC_070579.1:31141876-31441876 GCF_027409825.1 Scomber japonicus | reverse complement strand
AGCCACAAGATTTTTAAATCCAGTGACTATGATTATCCCCTAACCATAACCCTATAGATTTTGTATCCATGATGAAGAAGTCGCCTATAGGGAAATAGTACCTTTAATTATCACAATGTTTCAGGGAGTTTCTCTGACCTTTGTTATGGTCAGAGAAACTCCCTGAATCTATCCCTGAATTTTACAACATGGTTTTTGTGACTAAATCAGACATCTAATTGTCATATCATAAAACATCATTATTGCTCTTATTTTAATACAAAGAGTCAGGTGATGTTATGAGATGTGTTTCTTTTACCTTTCTCATCATTTCCTGTTTCTCCCCTTCTCCCCGTCTGTATGGTCAATGTGTGTGGTTGAGAACACCGGTATGCACTTGCTGGTTAAGGCTGACAATTAAAAGGGCAGAAGAGTCAGCAGACGGTGCCAGTGGGCCAACTGGCATTTCGGGTAGGATGATCAGAATGGTCGGAGCCTCAGTCCGAGCCATCATCCTAATACCATGTTACACATCAATTCACCCTCTCAACCCTCCTCTCATCTTCCCTCTCTCAAACATATCCAGTGTCTCCTTCCTTCTGTAAGAACCATCAAGGGCTTCACTAAATGTGGGTGACAAAAAGAGACCCCCCCCCACACACACACACACACACTAAGCCTCCGTCTTTCTGAGTTCTTACTTGTCTAGTCCGTTTGGCCAGCTATATCCAATGTCCTCTTCACCACTATAACTAAATGCAGTCTTCTGTTTTTCAAAACTTGAACTGCTGACATGATTTTGCCAGCAAAATAAAAAAAGTTTTTTAAAAAAGACTCACAATTGTCCTTGCTGGTGATCTCCATTCATCTTCTTTGTTGACCTCTGCAGATGGCTGTACCACTGGCTATGTACTTATGTCAATCTAATAGTATAGTTTTATATATTACAAAAATAATCTAATGAAGTTCTAGAATAAATCTAAGGTGCTTGGATAATCTTAAAGCAGTTAACGCCTCCCTAACGCCAGTCGAAAATGTGTTTCACTTACTGTTTCTTCATGTGGATGACCAAAACTATGCAGAATGATGTATGTCCATATTTTCTTTTTCTTTTTCTGTGCTTGCTTCAAATCTAAGGCATGTACGCCAGATTATGAAACATCATTACTCATGTGGAAGCCAATCCTGGTTGAATATACAACCACTGATGTGGAAACACAAATATGCATCCAGCTGTTTTTTATTTTTGTAATGAATGATATTTATGTAGTATTAGATTCTGGATTTTTCAATGAGGTAAAATTAAGAGATCTTTCAACATGCAGCAGAAGTAGTGGCAATACATTTAGAACAGTGACAGATGTCTCTGGAGGTGCATGCAGACTTCCTGTTCCACAGCTGTGCTCGCTGTTAGTGCTGCAAGTTTGCAGATATCTTAAAACACCCCAAATGATGTCTAAATGTACAAAGTAAATGCTTTGTAAATTAAACTACGATTACAAAATGTCATTCCAATATAAAGAGTGAGTGCACAATCCATCCTCATACTGTTTAACATTTTGATTAACGTGGGATGGGAAGAAGGCACTCATTGGTTAAGTAGACGTCAAACTGTTAATCTTTGCTCAGCTTTGTTCATCTGTTGTATGTCATTTGGGATATCTTATTCAGTTGAATGAGAAAGCTCACTGTTATTCTTAATTATTTTTCCAATCAGGTTCCTTCGTGCAAAACACAGTAATGATACCTAATAATGAATGATACAACTGAAGAACTCCACAGGTCCATTCTGAATGTGCTTCCATTTAATCTGTGCCATTGTTGAAAGAAAGTTTGCACCATACATTGAAAAGGTCACATATAAAACTCTGCATTAACAGCATTAATACTTTGACTTCTTAACCCCTACATTCATCAGTCAACATTAAAACATCAGTCACAAACTGTGACATGTGACATGGGTTTCACAAGTACATCAGCTGTTGGAGCATCCAGATTCAAGTATTGATTACATACGTGATTGAATATGTATGCAAGCATTTATTTTCACTATATACATGATTTTTAGATCAATATGTTGAGATGTATAAAATCCTAATTATATCCATTGCGATTGATTGCAAAACAGTAAAATATGTAACTCTAAGTAAGGTACATTCTATGCACTGTTAATGCCTGGTGGTTGTATGTGGTAAATGTCATATCTGTGAGTTGCTGTCAGCACAGTGATAGTCATCTCAAGAAACAAACTTCCTGTGTCGTAATGAAGCTGTGCAAGTTTGCAAATGCATCCCACCGTAAAACACTGCAAAACAGTCTCTAAATTTATATGGTGACTGATTTGTGAAACTATAAGTTTGTTTTGCAGAGCTCTTTACAGGCTTTGCAGAGTTGTTTACATGGTCATTTGATGCATGTTGTATTAATCTTAGCTGTGGCATTCCAGCAAATGTAGAAGTCAACAAGATTGCAGACAAGAAACTTCTACTGTAAAAATATAGATAGTGCTCCACAGCAACCCTGCCTGTCCTGGCCCCACACCACAAAAACCCCAGATTCACACATTTGTTTTGCACAGCTGACACAATTCACAGTTACTCATGTGGTTGATCACATTTACTTGCATGAGGAAGCTTGATTGTGCAGTAGATTTTTTTTTTTAAGTTGAATGCAACATCACTTTAAAATAATATAGTATAATTGTAATTAACATCTTAAGATTTATTTGTATAGGTAACCTTTAGTGATTTGTCAATAATAATAATGATAATAATAATAATAATAATTCCATTCCAACTTTTACAGACAAACTAGTTTAGGCCACCTCATCTTCCCTTTCAGGCTCCTTATAGAACACATGGCAAATAATCTCTGCAGTTTAATACAGTATAGTTTATACAAGAGCTGTTTTCGAAAGTAATGACTGGCTTCTTGTGTCAATCTTGGTCTCATGATCCCACTGTTTTCTGTTATTATTCACCGATACACATTTATCCAAGAGTGCTTTCTGCATGTCCTTTCATTTCATTGCTGTCAATGTGTTATATGGAACTTTTTGAGGATCTGTTATACCTGTTAAAGAAATACAACATGATATAGGTGTAAATCTATATAAGAACTGACTGAACTATAAAGATACATGTAAATATAAGTCACATTGTTTTATGCTCCAGTGAGTTGAAATAACATAAGTAGCTCTACTCTCAGCTAAATTAGCCATTTGTAAATGTGCCATATATTTATTGTTCTAGAGAATTTGCAGTAGAGAAAGTGCCCAGGAGCTCACGATGTCTTGAGCTGAAAATGTTTATTGAAGCTTGGCCAAGGAGTATTAATTCAATTAATTCAATACACCCTTCTTATGCACGCCACCACCACGATTCTGAGGAAACTGTCTTCCGTGAATAACAGATAGTGCCAAGAATACTCTATGCCCATAAATGGTCATACTCAATGCATATACAGTATTTAATTTGCATATTGGTTCGTTATTCTACAAACAAGGAAACACAGTTACCCATCTGTGTGTTTAGGGAGTCATATCCTCTGACCTTGTTTGCCATATTAATGCTGCACCACTGTTATCACAGTGGCTCATGCTTTGCCTTCACTGTCTCAAGGAGAGATACAGTATGTCTCTCTACCAAGATGATAGTGCTGCCTTTACTGTGATATCAAGGCTTGACCCTAAATAATTCCCTAACACTCTAACACTTATATGTGTTGAACAGCAAATGAAAATTGCCATGTTGTTTATTACCTATTGTAAGTGACTGTCACAACACCCAGTATGAAATTTGTTTTATGGGGTTATTTTTTATGATTTCTCCCATTTAAATCCTCTATATTTGTCAGCTTGGACAACACTTTTCTAACAGACTCAATTCTTACAATCATTACAAAACAAGTTGATGGTAATGATAGTACATATATTATGCAAACTTGTATACTAAGGGTGTGCTATTCATTGCCATAATTAACATTTTTGTCTGCAGTGGATGGTGATTACATTGTACTATTGAAAGAAAAGCGATACATTTGAATCAACTTGACATTTTAGTACAGATGGCATTTCCCTCTTCTACATCTCTGCTCATAACAGAAGATGTTATAAGTCCACCCTCTGCTGCTGCTCTTCCAGCACTACAGGCAGTCCTCATCTCTGTGTTCCTATGTTCTAGGTCTTCTGAAAACTTGCAGTTCATATTGTTACCACAGAGGGTCACTACTTTCATGCAGAAACACAATAACTACAAATGTCAGTTATTCATAACAGTTGTTTTCATGAGTAGGGCTTACTTTCATTTCAATAGCTCTCAAAGCTCTCTGTGCTTCTCTATGCAACAATCACTAGAACATTGACTATTCAAAAATAATTTTTCAAAAGAATATTCAAAAAATTAAAGGAAAGAGTTGCTGCATTGTCATAAAGGGAAAAAAAATGAAGAACTTTTAAGTTTTGTTGAAAGACGAAAATAAAATGAAACTCATATTTAAATATGATAGGCTGAATCACTATGACTGAAGTCAATTGTTGACTACACATCTGAGCCTTCACCATAAACTGATGAGGTTGCATCTTTACTGTATTAAGCTGATGACAAATGAAGTCAAACCTCTCATACGCACATCACAGCCATGGTTCTGTAATAGCTGGTTACCATTGTTTATTAGCTATCTTCTGTCTTAGTGGAGTGTGTCTTCTCCCATCTGTCAAAACAGATTTTTTTTTTACTTGAGCTGTGTGACACAAGGGAATTGTTGTATCCACCATCTATTTATAACTCAGAGAGCAGGTGTGCCCATACATGCAAAGTGATTGGCTGGGATTTTCAGAGGACCCTTTTGCTTGTGTAAATACACATACATGGAACATACTTGCATCTGTTCTGTGAAAGCATGCATGCACACAAACATACACATATGTATTCTCATAGGAACACTTTATAGAGTAGGTGAATGCATGCACTTTTAGCATACACGAGAAACACATTAGCACACATGTGCATGAACACACATACATTCAGACAATGAAAGATTTACAGCTTGCTGCTTGCACCCACACAGATACTCAAATCTTATTTCCATCAAGCAACTCAAACACATTTCCAAGTGTCAGTTGATAAAAGACTCCTCTGATTCAGATATCAGATTCTTCTCCACTGAGAGTAGAGCTGATTCACATCCCTCAACCAGATTCTCTGAGCAGCACTTCACTCAAATGATCTACAGCCCTCAACAAATCTATTACAAATGCCCCACAGACAGCTTCATACACCATGTAAATAACTATTCAGAGAACTACCTGTCATCATATTTTTGTTTTGCCAGTGAGGTCAAAGTGGTTGATAAGAGGCAGGCAGGTGATGGTAAAGGCTGTTGAATCAGTACAATATGTCGTTTATTTTTCTGGCATCTCAGAAAAAAGGAACAGCATTTCATCAGAATCAAGGGTGGGAGGCAGATAGCGTTGTTTGCATATGTTTTTTATTGTGGTCATTTGCACCTACCTCCAGTGCGACTGAAAGTGCACTGCTGCAACCTCAAAAAGGAAGTAGGCGAGGCCTCTTTTTTTTGACAGCTATGCTGTGTGAAGTACAATCCAAGAGGTGCAATTTTGAAGTGTTACTCTTTATGTAAAAAGGATGAAGTGCCGGTGAACAGAACACAGAGAAAGCATGTGTTTTATTTTCATGGTTCAAGTGATTTAGTGTTTTTGAGATTTGTTTCAGGTGACTTTTTTCGATGGACTCTATTGGACTAGCACGATATTGGATGGATATTTTTGGAACACTACTTGTTGGTTGACAAAGCTTTTGAACCACAACCTTTTTAAAAATAAGTCTAGAGTAACTGAGACTCTTGGATACTACATCACTGAGATTAAACTTTGTGACAATGCCTGTGATTGTACTAGAGGCCAGAGACTTTGCCAGTCCTCTTTTTTTTGTGCGGACATGGGAAGTCTTATCCAGTTGTATTACCTTCAGTCTGGTGGCTTCACTAGAGGAATCGGAGTTAAGCAGCGACTCATATCAAGTCAATCATATCAACACATTCCAGGTCTTCTGCATGTTTACCTGGTGCTTCTTCTTCACCCTCAGCCTCCTTATCCACATTCTCTCCGTCATCCAGTTTCATAGCCTCATCCCAATATCCTGGAAGAATTTGACAGTGACAGTGGCAGTCCTAGGTGCACTGATGTGTCTCAGTGCCTCTGTGGTTTTCCCTTGGATCATCATGGACCACCAAACTGTTTGGCCGCGCCCTGTGGCGGCTGCCGTGGCCTCCTGTGTCACCTTCTTCGCTTATGCCTCAGAATCCTACATCCTGCGCACTCAAGCCCATGAGCAAAGAGGCTACATGGGCAGCATGCCTGGTCTGCTCAAGATAGTCCAATTGTGGGGTGGCTGTCAGATGATACTGCTGATTGTGGACACAGTTCGCAATCCAAGTGAAACAGTTTGGCAGCTGTGGGTGTCCGGCGTGTCATATGGTATCTGTTTATTCATATCTCTAGTAATACTAGTGGTAATATTAGGGGACTTTGCAGGACGATGTCTTCTACCTTTTGACAGATTTTTGGCTGGCTTCAGTCTGATTGGAGTGCTGCTGTACATGGTGGCCACAGTGATTTGTTTTACCAAAATATTGCAATTTGGAGACCTTCGACAAAATGTCAAAAAAAGTGCAGAGCCGGTTATCATGGAAACAGTGGTTGCCACTATTACACTGTTAGCCTATACAGTGGACCTTGCCTTCTCCATTAAACTTCTGTGTGACAGGAATCACACATGAACTGAATGTGAAGTTCATCATGTACAGTCCTGAATTGATAAGGAGAAATTTGTGACTTTGGCAAGTATGTAAAAGTCAAATTGAATGGGTGCTTTTAACCAATGCTGTGTAATCAAACTGTCTCTACAATGCTAACTTACACGTTCACATATTAAACCTAATACAAAAAAAGTATTAAACGGGTCATTATGATTGCATTGTATTTTTCAAGTGAATTCTACAGATCAGATTGGTTTTATAGACATGAGAAAGTAGTGTGACATTTATGGTGTGGTTCCCTATGACATACATACTATACAACCACTATGTTACGTGGTTATGTGACCTGTGCACTGACTCATAAGCATACATCATTCTTTATGGACATAATAATTGTACTGAAGAGATAGCTAGACAAAGAATTTACCACTCATAAATCTAAGACTAACGACTGTAGACTAAACATTTCTCATCCAATTATTGAAAGATTATTAATATTCCAAATCTAATGTCTTGTTTCAGATCATACACTTCTCAAATGTTGAACTCATACTCTCATCAACCTGACATGGTTTACAGTTACCTTTTAATTACACTAGATGGCAACACTCTCATTAGCATGTACCCCTATTTAAATCACAGGACTGGACTTTAAATGTAAAATATATGGTTGAGCTGTTTACTATAGCAGAAATGTATTTGGTTTCAAGAAACATTTATTGCAGCAGTGTTTAATTAGATAAATAACACCAGACATCATTTACTTTTTATTAACTGTCTGTTGTGTAGGGCAAACTATTCATTTAACTATTCATTTAACGATGGCTCTTACTTAATTTGAGGTTCATATTACGTGGTAATAAAACCAAATTCGTTTTTCTTGCATTGTTAAGACTGTGCAACATTGCAACAACTTATTTACATTGCACACTGTTTACTCTCACATCTGCCTCATCTGCTCAAAGCCCTATAAGCGGCTCTATCGAAAAATAGATCGTCGAGCTCTGACCACGTAGTGAGCCTAACATCCTGCTGCTCGAACTCGATTACTCTGGCCCGGACTGACTCCAGCGTTGTTCCTTTAAGGAGCTGAGTCCAGTCAGTTGTCAACAGGCTGAGCGACCAAACAACTTGGTACGTGGAGCTATTAACACAATCGCTATCGTACGTTACCGTGTTTGGAAAAAATACTTTTTTTCCCGACGTACAGTTCTATTCCGCGTATCCAGACAAAAATGAAGTTCCCCGGACATGGTGAGCTATGTTTATTTTTTTTACACGTCTCTTTTTGAAACAGCCTGAGTTGGGTGAGATAACCTCGACCAACACGAACTAACAAACAAATTCAAGTTGTAACAAGCTACTTTACTTTTTTTAAATTGTCTTTGACGTTAGCTTGTAGTTTGATATCATGTAAAATTTGAGCTAATTAAACCAACAAAAGCCTGTGAGTCAGTGTTGTTAGCTTACTATCCTACCTGCATCACAAGACAGGCTGGTTTCACTAGACGATGTTAGGTTTGCTATTAAAGCTTGGCAAGTCTTTATTTAGACCACGCTAGCATAATTATTAGCCAATAATGTATCACTCTTCCCAACAAGACATATATATGTTAATATATATGAACCTAGCTACTTCTAGGAAAGCTTTTTATTGATTACCATATGGTTCAGTTGGAGTACACACGCTATACACAAAGGCTATTAGTTTCACATTAATCTAAACACTCAGCTGTTTACCAAGTGAAGTGTTTGTGTATTTCCAGCTGTACTGATTTTTGCCCTTTTTCTGTTGCTGGTCATGATTATTCTAAAAGCTCCCTGAGCACCACGGACATGTGAAACTTGACTCTGCAGTAGTGCAGATGCAAGCCCCAGGCTGGATTGAATGGCACTGAGGATACAAGGTAAGCACTTTGCCAGTAAATTTGAACTCATTATTGATCCGTTTCCTGAGCTACAAATGACCTATGCTAGGGCAAAGTCTGCTTAGTGAGAGAGAGACAGAGTGAGAGAGAGAGAGGGAGAAAGGGGAGAGGAAGGAGGACTAACAAAGATCAGAGTAGGAATATATAAATTCAAGGTTTCAAAGAAAACTTAAGGTCATTATCAAGACAATATCCATCATATTACATACATGAAGGAAGACAGAAACAAGGGAGATCACACTATATGGTGTTTGTTTTATGACATGGGAACAGGTTTGCCATCTTGACAGTACCCTGCAGTGATGCATAAGACAATTGGAAATATAATAGGCTGATAAGCATTCAGCAAACCTGGCTTCTAGATGACTAATCTAACGTCACGAAAGCGACAGACTAAAATGCCCCAGAGCAAGAGGAGAGACTTGTTTAGTATTCAAACAGTTTACAAATGTGGGCCTACATCCACACTTCAGGGCCTATAAGTTAATACGTTGAAGTGTGGATGCTTAAAGTCAATAGGAGAAAGGTGTTTTACAGGTTTCTTTGCACACAGTCACCTAAAGGTATATTTAAAATGTTAAGTGACTTGCTATGCAGGCTTTTTATGCATAATGACCACCACCCACTGAACCAGTTTAATGCTGATGGTGGTCTCTTGCTCCTTTTTCTACATGTAGGTGTTGTTCTTCTATACAAGACTTGGTGTGCTGGTTGGAGTTCAGTGTCTTGTCTATCGGAAGTTCAACATTTAATATAACAAGGGACAAGCCTACAATAGAGTGCTTATCTGAGGCTTATTGTTTTGGACCCATTAAGAGGCTTGCTATCTTGGAGCCTAAGTTGTATAATGTTGATTTATTGATCAAAAATTGTTATGTTATGGTCCACTGCTACTGTTCAACTACTGCACAATGTTTCCTGGTGCTGTTGAATATCTAAAATTCCTTTTGTCTCTCTCCTTATCATAATTCATCACATGATGATTTAAGGACTCAGGTATGTTGTCACACTATTAAGGTCCTGATCCTGAAACTAACTGCTTTAATTATTGACTAATGTGCAGATTATTTTCTAAATTAATCGACTGATGGTTTTGTTATCAGAAAACAGTGGAAAGGGTTGCACCTGTTCCCAGAGCTCAAGGAAAAATATGTTTGATTTCCTATAACAGAAGGCAAGTAAAGGGTCCCAAATCCTCACATTTGAGAAGCTGCAACTGAAGATTGTTTGACATTTTCCAGGTTCCAGCTTCTAAAATGACATAAAACAATGAATCAGTTATCCAAATATTTGCCAATTAGTTTTCTCTCAACTTATCAGCTAATTGGCTTTTGCTTCTTTCCTACTCAGAGGGGTTAGAGCCAAGAAGCTGTGAGTATCAAGGAGAACTGTGACTAAATTAGATTGCACAGCATTCTTTCATTATTTAGTGTGTGATTTTTGCATACATTTCATATTTCAATTTCCATATTGTATCAATATGTGAAGATTTTGGTCAGACTCTAATTGGCTCCAGTATTCAGAACAAGAAATATGTCAATGAGGAGTTGATAGAGAATAACTAAAACAGCCCAGAATATCCCACCCAAATGCAAGTGTACAACTCTTTATTGTGGTTTTTGTTCAATGGGTAGGACAGAAAAGCTACAGGCTTGGTTAGTAAGACACATTCATTGTTATTTGATGGTCATATAGTATAAATTAATTGGACATGTTGATAATAGAAAGATAAAATAACACCAGTGTTATCATTTCAGTTTAACTCACTACCACAGATAAGACAACAGCACAGGTACGCTGTATGTGCTTAGCTTAGCTGCTATGTTAGAAAAAGGTGAGTGAGAGAGGAAGGTGTCAGTTTGTTAGAAAAAGCAAAAGCACAAACAGGAATCTAACACCTGTGAGAGACAGAACAGGGAGAGGGGTGGGGGAGTGGGGGTTTAGGGTTTGGAGCAGCAGGTGCAGTGAAGGGAGATGTCACACTTTGGTGTCTCTCGGCAGCACAGCCGGCAGTACATCCAAATGATTTTGAGAGGATCATTTTTTTCATTTCCTGCCTGTTTGAGCGAGTGTTTTAAAAATAAGCATGAGCTCGGCCCGCTGCTGAACATTCAACCGTTCAAACTCTTGATCGGATGTCACACACCTTTCGCACTGGTTGAAGCGCCGAAGCCTTCACTGACGATAGGATTCAGTGTCTTGTTATTTCCTTTGGAAGGCAAACAGCTCTGTCTGAGCCCTTTTTTATGTTTTGCAATGCGGTTAAACAGGTAGTGGCAGCACCTTGTCATCTGCTGTTTTTTTGTGTCATATTCATCCTTCACCCTGAGACGAGGAACATGTGCTGCTTATCGTACTCTGCATAGAAATTGGCCCACACCCCTGTTGACTGTACACCTGTTCATAGCCTTGACTCACTTCATGGCCTTCCAAGTTCTCACCAGGTCTAACCTATTTTTACCACTGAAATCTTCTTGTTTTGGACCAAGCTGGTGAAAGAAATATGTTGTGTAGTGTAATATATTTCCTTTCAAGTGAAATTGTTAAAATGATTGCTACCGTTTATAGCTTTCTGGAGAACAGATGTGTAAACAACTTGATAAATGGACTACTTATGTTCTGACCTTTTTTTAAAGGAACAAATCTCTTCTGTTATAATGGCCCATTACAATACAGTACACAATGGTGTCTACTGGTTTTTAGATATTGTACATTGTTTTTCTTTTTGTTATCTCTGATCCACTGTTACAAGATAAGTTTTTAACTTTTAGGCAAAGGTAGGTCATGTGTCGGTCTTTCATACAACAATTATTTGGCTTTTGGTTCTTAAACACGTCCAATTTCAGGCTCCGGACTCGAGGCTCATTTGGATATAAAAATGAATGTAAACCTCGTCTTCTAACAACGTGGCTTTGTAATCCATTGAATAAAGGCTGGTTAGTGCCTTGCTTGACGGTTTCTCACTCACTGCTTAATCAGCTGTCTTGTCATGTTCTCAAGTTGTTTTCTAGTCTACATCCATACAGAGCTTTGATAAAGAAATACATTTATTTAGTGTTTGCTTCTTTTTTTTTTACTGAAGTGATAAAATAGTTTAAACTTTGACCTAGCTTGGCAGAGTCGGCTGTCTTTACAACAATGCCAAGATATTTGGCCCAGTCTATTGTCACATGAGTATGCGCTTGTCGAGGCAACTCAGTCTTTATCAGAGCAATCTCCAGGGCTTTGTTAAACATGTGATCTTTGCACATTGAGGTTTATCTTCGTGCATTTCCATTGAATTCTTCATAGATCTCTAGATAATTGCAATATGTGTCAGTCAGGTCCTGGTTGTGCAACCTACACAAAGCCATGATTTGTTGTTTATTTCTGTTGTTTGTTTTTTTAAAGCTATGTTGACATTCATTTTTATCAGTTTGTCCATAATAAGGATGCCAGATCTGTCATTCATTGTTAGACTTTTTGTTTTGCAGCTAAGCATTGCTTCCTCTGAGCTTCCTCTTCATTCATGCAGGTGCCAGAAAAACACCACGGTTGTTACAGACAGGTGCTACTCCCTCACCTACATTTCCCCCCGCCCCTGTAATAATGACCATTACTAAGACATCAGGAGAATGTGTCAGCCTGCCAGCCAGCAGCAATTACAAGCCTGTTTCAGGTGCTCTCTCCACTGTGTGCTGACAGCATCATTCATCTCCCCTACCACCCTCATAATAATCACTTGTTACCAGAGGAAAGAGACAGAGGCAAGGTGGTAAGATGTGTAAATATAGCCTGTCTATTAATATTACCTAAGAGTTTCTCACTTCAAACCAAGGCATTATTCACAAAGCTACACTATGTTCACAGGCGGGTTTTTTTTCTTTTTCTTTTTGTGCAAGCATTTTTTTTTTTTTTTAACCAGGGGAGAAAAAAAAATAGAGATGTCTGAACATCAGTGAAATTTGCCATTTTAATTTGAGCCCTGAGGAATAGTGCAGCTGTCTCTTACAAGATTAAAGCCACTCCTTTTGAATTTCCAGCAGTCATTCACCACGATCCACAGATTAGTCTGGAACACAATACATAACACAGACCGTTTCAGTCTCCCATGAGCTGCCTCTCACACTCCATAACAATGTAGTCTTTTGTCATTACAGTTTGGCTGAGAAATGCTTTTCCCAATTCCTTTCTCTTTGCCCAACGCCAATAACAATTAATGTACGATTAGCATTCCAGACTCTTTAGTTACGCTTCAGTTTGACTTATTGTTGGCCAGGAGTGCACAATAATTCTTAAATGAGATGAGAGGAACAAATCATTTTAGAAGATATTTTTCATTTTAGTTTAATTGCAGCAGTTATTCTCTTAATATTTAAAAATCAACGCATTTACTAATGATTAAATGTTCAGCCCGACAACCCATTGCTCGTAGATTTTGTTTGATCTTTTATTCCCTTGTGAAGTAGCTTCTCAACAGCGTTTGATGTCTCACATGTGCCCCAGAAACCTGCTGCGATAGAACTGTATAGAGTGGAACGAACATTTAATTACTCCAGACAGATAAGGCAGCCAGTCAGAGGTGTGGTAAATGTCATCAGAAAAGAAGGAGAAGAAAAAAATCAACAGAGAGAAACACTTCTTAAGGTTAATTCTGATGTGATGCAATCTCATATTTGTCAGTTTCTCATTCTATATTTGTGGAAATTAATGAATGTAGTTTGTTGACATTTGGCATGTACGGGGAGCTATTTGGGGAAACAGAAGAGTCTTTGTTGAACAAAAGCAGGAAGTTGGTCCAGTCCTCTCCTGGGTTCAACCAGATGTGGCTGACTGGGCAGATGGCTGCCCCAAAGGCCTGGACTAACACTGCACCTTTCCCATGTTGTCATGTTGACAAGACGAATTTAACTGGAGTTTTTTTTTTTTTTTTTTTACACACTTCTGTGTTTACTCCCTATCAGATGAGTGTAACTGCTCAGTGTTTACCCTAGTTTTCTCAGAAGTCTAAACCATAACTAAACCGTGCACTTTTAACTAGGCCAAGGCCTTATGAACACAGTCTTGGTTTGTCTTTATAGCCTATCTGCAAAAACAGGATTACATGGATGACCTCTTGAGCTCAATAAAAAAAAGTTTATCGTAATTCTTTTTTGTTTTGTACCCATCGTATTGCTTTTAATAGGAAGATCCCAACATGTGACCACCCCTTGCTAGGTTTTTTTATTACAGTTGCTTGTTAAAATACCAATGTAAGAGCTTTCTTATGACAAGGAAATACACTAAAAAAAAGAACAACAAAAGCTCTGAAAGCTAAGTGCAGTTTACTAAGAGAACACATTTTTAAAAACATTTTTAAAAAGATGTTTCCAGTTGAATCTGGTCTTATCTGTAACTGGATCCTAGAGGTACTTCTGTGCTTGATCCATGTCACAGTTTTGTCACTGCTGTAGCCAAGGAGTTCATTCAAAAGTAATGAGGGCTTGTTGACAAGGTTAAGCAGTTAAGTGAGGGTTGCATTATTTAACATGAACAACGCCTTGGTCAGTGAACTTACATGGTATGAAATAGGCTGAACCTTACAGAGTATCACTTGTGTTCAGAGACACATGGCTTCTTTATGTAGCTTTTGAGTAATAGCAGTTATGTTACTTGTAGTTTTAAAGGCAGGGTCACTGCAGTATGAAAGCCTGCTCTTTGCTTCTCATTCTCTTTGTTTCTTTATACAGGATTCACTTTTACTTCCTAGTCCCGGTGGACGCTCTGTCACATGCTCTCCACGAGCCAGTGTGTTGTCATTGCTGTGATGCTCGACAGTTGAGCCATTGCTGCCAATAACTGAGCAATCCAACTATCCTAATGGCCATTTGAAAACAAGTGTTGTTTCTTAGAAATCTCACATAATGGCTTGCTTATAAGATTGTTTGAATGCCAGAGAAACAAGGAAGAAACATAGAAAATAATTGCATTGCTTGTAAAATCCACAGTGAAATGTTTCCCCATATTTGTTTTTGTTTTGTGTTTATCAGTATGGAATCTAACTCATCTTGTTGCTGAGCTTTTGATGGTGAAACATTGCTTGAATGTCAGTGGAAAGAATCAAGTCTCATGTGAAACATCAAACTCTTCTGGGTGGACTTTGAGCATCATAAAAACATCCCATAAAAGGTGCAAACTTTGTAATCAGTCATTTGCATTTTTATATAATGACAACAACCATGTAGATACCCTTGTCTAGTAATATTATCTGTGGAGGTATACAGAGAAATATTTTATTATACAAATATACGTCATGTCCTGTTATCAGACGTGTATTTTCCTACATCATTTTCCCATGACATCATGGATGACTGGCACATTTAACACATTGATCTCATTAAATGCTAAGAAACTGCAGAGACCTGGAATTTACAGTGTAGCCAAACAGGTGTTGGAGTAGTATTATGTGGTTCGGATGGACAAGCTTTTCTAATACAAATTCTGGGATGGCTGCACATTACGTTTGTTGTTTAAACACCACAAACAATATTTGATTTCTCATCATTTTAACTATAGGTACAGAGTCCAGATGAAAATGTTTGACAGCTTTAATTATACTCACACATTTTTTTTAAAAACAAAAAAAAACAGGAAAACCACTATGTCCACATTTGTCAATAGTAAGCGTATCTCCATCAACAGTTGTTACTTTCAAACAGAATTGTCCATTAAGGTCCAACCATATGTCCAGTGGCCTAGAGACTTTACTGTTTCTCATTGACATTGTTTGTTTCCTTTGTCCATTGTTCCTGCATGACACAGTACATTTTCTCTGGCATATCACTGTCATCGAAAAGAAACCTTACTGTATATTTCTAAATCAAAAAGTCTTCTCAGGGATTTAAGAAAGGCTGAGTGTCTTTTTATGGCTGTAATATTTTAGGAATTATAGGCAGTACATTGGTTTATTAATTTTAATAACCCCCCTGACTGAGTGTCAGAAGACAAATTCACACATTTCCAACCATTAAACATCCAGAGTCGTAAGGTTTTAACAGCAGTGATAATGAGTGTGGCTCAAGCAAAATGGGGCACCGGTAGTTAGTTTATCTGTGGCTGTGAAGAATGAAAGTGTTACACTGACCTTCCACAAGAAATAACAATCATATTTAGTCAATACACTATGTTGGTTATCTTTTTTTCAGTGTCAAAGTGTGCTGTAGTTGGCAGAGGAAGGCTGGCAGTCAGTTCATACTGAGCTCACTGCCACTCATCAGTCCACACCCGTCTCACCAGTTTATCTGCATTCTTGAGAACAGTTTCGGTTCTGTTTGGCTGGCTGTTGTTCATTTGTCTCTAGAACCTGTAATCTGAAAGGACGTTTAGACATGTATTTACCAGTATATCACCCTTAGTCTCTCAATCACTCACTCTCATACATCTTGAGTCTCAGCTAATTCATTTAGCAACATTGAACTCAATCATACTGCTCTGCTTACTTGTCTACACTATATGCTGTAACATAGAAAGGGAGTGTGAAAGTATGATAAATATGTCACATACCAGACTTGCATCCACATAACTGAACAGATCATTTCCATCAGTTTTATATTTAGCACCCAGTGTAAGTACATAATTGGCCTTCACAGTGTTCACATAATTTCTCAAACGGGCACAAACAACAATTCTGTTATGATATATATTCAGTCATGTTAAGCTCTAATTTCTCCCACCTTTAAAATTTACTTTTGAATAACAACCTCAAAGCATTAGGGCATATACTCTTTGGTCAGCTATTAGATATCTGTGAATTATCATTTCCTGTGGGGCCATTAACTGTTAAGTAGCATTAATGTGATCACTGGGCTGTGAGGCACTTTGCAAGTCATTAGTTAAACTGTCAATGTCGGCACAGGGAAAGCCATTAATACTGCAAATAAACAGCAGGATTCAAAGTGAGACTTTCTCTAATCCCTTACTAGGCAACCTGGATAAGGTTTATTGGTCTGGGATTTCATGATTTCTTCCACAGTGGGATGTGTGAGTCCTGTTTGCAAGATCTCTTTCTCTTGTAGTCTTGTAGTTTAATCTCCGTTTCCTAGCAAGCTTCATCTGAATGCCACTGGTATCTTCTGAAACAGTGGTGTATGACATTTGAGATGCTCTTAGGGGGGACTGGCATGTGGTATTATATTGGCAGAAAGCAACAGGCAGGATGACTTGCAAAATACTCTCACAGTGTGGTTACTGAGCTGAAAACGCCGGAAACACTGTCAGGCAGTTCTATTGATATCTCAGGCCAGCATGTATTTAGGAGATAGGGACACTGATGTGAGGATGTTGACTTGTTAATTCATGTGTATACTTGCTAATGTAAACCTTTACACAATGAAACCAGGAATCAAACAAAGATCCACATTTTTGCTTGGCCCAAGGCAAATTGTGTAGTTGGTCATTAGGAGTGGATTTAGTTGAACAGTATTAAGAAAAAGGGGCCAATTATTTGTTTTGAGAGCACCATATGAGGGAGCATGTCACAAAACAGCTTCTTTCTAACACTATTATTGGCACTGTGGCCTTGGCCAACCGCTCTAAAAGTCCAGAATTAACCTGTCTGGAAATCCAGTCAGTATTTTTATTGTGAGACACAAACCAAATGCAGAAGGTCAGGGTATTCTTCAAACAAACTAGTTTATACAATGTGCCATTCTATCACATCTGAAGGCAAAGGGGATTATTGCTTCTCCAAATGTCCATGTTCTAAGTCAGAGCAAAAAGCCTTCCATCATAAGGTGTGACGCAATACTCATCTAAATGGGGTTGGTGGTGCAACCTTTAAGGCAGTGACATGAGTGGTTGTGTGAGAGAGTTTAAACCCTGCATACTGTTTCTCCTCCACAAACATTTGTTGGTGTTGGTGGGCTTGTCAGATTTTCATTCTCGAAACGTTTCCGAAATTCAGAAATCGAAGAGGTATGAGGGGAAGGGCTTTTAGACGCTGATGCTGATCAACATTCAATCACATTGTTTGAAGCATACTAATACTTTAAGGGCCTACAATCCATCAGAGGCCTCCTTACTTTGTGGCTTCTGTTCAGAGGGTCTCATCTGAGGATAATTGCTCTACATAGGTTGCCACCAGTACTTATTCCAGGTCTATCAATGATATAGCCCCTCCCTTGACTCCCTTTTAATGTGGCTTATTGTTGCTTAGGATTCTCCTGAAAAATACAAGGTAGAATTGGTCTCGAGAATAAACGTGTCTGGATATCCAGGAGCCAGCATTTCCTATTGTGAGACACAAAACAATTGCAGATTGCTTCTCTGAGAAGCTCGCCAGACGCCTCTTTTTCCTAATGTGTTGCAGAGGAAGAGGTGAAATTGTCAGAATGACACATGGCCTGGTATGTGGGAGGGTTGCTTTCCTCCCTGACCGTCATATCCTTGGTTCCAGACTGGCTGACGAAGTGTGATTTGGAGCTTTAATGAGGTCATGCAATAGGTGGTCACTCGGTGAGAGACTTAGTCATGCTCTTCGGAGAACTGTGATTATTTAAGGAACCGAAAATGCTTTGTAATGACAGCTTATATGAATTTCCAAGTAAATGTTAGATGTAGAAAGAAGGATTTTCACTTCTTTTTCTTTATATATACACTTCCAGTGTTATAACATCAGTAATTGATAGTTAAATTATTACATTTGTCTTTGTCAATGTTGTAAATTCCTGTTTCTTCATTTGGTGGAAGCACTTTTCCTCAACTGACTACATTCAGCTACTTCTGCTTCAGTTAGTGACTTCCTACATTTTGTCTTATGACATTGTGTAAAATCCTTAGAGAATGCCCGTGATCTCGTATTGAACTCATTAGTCATTGGGCAAAATACAGGAGCAAGAGGCCAGCCAGTCAAGACAAAACAACAGTTGCGTCGCTCACTAATAAGACAACGTGTCTTGTGGCTGCATTGATCCATGTCTACTGTGGCACAGTCCAAAGACCTCCTCTACATAGGCTTTCTCCCAGAACAAATGGGAGAACAATAATACATTGTCCTCAAACTATTCTTGAAATAAAAAGCATGTTTGGTACCTTATTCTGCCTTTCATTAATTGTGCTACACTACATTAAAGGGTGCTTTTACTTCTATCAAAACAGGGCCAGGTTTAATGACACATGGTGTTTAATTTCCCTGTGCTTTGAATGTTTATTTTGGACCAGACATTAGTAAGAATATCCAAATTACACACAAAAACAGAATGGAAGGAGCTTAAATACCCACTTTTGCCAGTACCTTTTAGTACATATTGCTTGTATTGCTCATTACCACATATCTTAAAACCATCTCTTTTGTAGGGTTTACACAGGTCCTTTTCTGGTCCTTTATGAAAAGAACACTGTAATGTGACAGTCAACACTGCAAGACAGTCTTTGACTAATAAGTAATAGGCTTCTCTGTACATTTTGAGATGTGTTTTGTTGACTGGACAGATGTCAAGGGTCTTGTTCTCAGAAAGCAATACCAAGAGAACAAAAGGTCCGTCAGATGAGGTCAGCCTGATATTGAAGCATCTCATTAGCTGCAACATCAATTGGGAAACCAAGTTGGACTATTGGTTCAGGTCCTGGGCTTGATAAGAAAGACGATCTATAATCTAAATTCTACTGTTTGAGTTTTGCCCTTTTTTATTGATATTGTTTTACACACATGATGCTACATTCGTTTAAATCACGGGTTAAAGAAATTATTCTATTACGATATTGGAAGAGGGGGGTGGAGTGAGTTTGAGGGCGAGGCGTGTGGCGTTAGGCAAGGGGCATGATGCAAACAGTATGCTGCGATGGTGATTCAGCACTTTTAGGATATTCCCCAGGAATAAAACAGTGTTTATTTTATGAGTAATTGCAGGAAGTCTTTTTTTCCATTAGTACTAGCTTCACAGCAGAGCATTCAGGCCCAGTCAAAACAATGCAGCTTAGCTGACTGCATTTATCTAGCACCAGCCACATGTGTTAAATAAAGAGGCTGTGGGTGAGAGGGGAGTTGACTGCTGAAAGTCAAGACATCATAATTAAGTCTATATTCTACTTGTGCAACAGTTGTCTGATAAATTACCATTAAACAGAGAGATTTGAATTGCTATTTTTATTCCCAATTCTTATCATTTTGACGTAGGTGGTTTTCCTTTGGCGCTGGCTAAAATCTCTTTGGGGGTCACTAAATGAAGGAAAAACCTCTGTCTATTAGTATCAAAATGTGTATGATATAATACAAGAAGGAGTTACAGCATGGATTAAAGAAGAGTGTTTATAGAAAATCCTGTCATCTTTTTTTTCTATAGATGGGAAAATTGCACCTTGATGTTGATCCTTATTGTGTTTTCTTCCTGAAAATTGCTTTAAAAAAGCACACACACTTGATTCATAAATGCATGCAAGATTAAATTGTATTTACCCTCTCAGGAATTAATCTGTTTTACTGTAGGCTACTCCACATTTTTGTTTATAAGACATTACTGTGTCAAAACAAATATGATATTGCGTGAAACTCTCACCTCACCAAAAAGTCTTCAGTACATTGGAGCATTACATTGACTTGTGCAAAAGCATATAGAGCTACTCAGTTCACTTCTCATTACCAGTGTGTGTGCTGTTTGTGCAAAACATGAAGGTTAATGAGGCAGAGTTGCTTCTGTAATTAGCTTCATCAGCATCAATGGCAAGATCTCATTCTGCACTGTGTCCTTCTCCAAGTATGGTCATTGGCTCAGGGAAAGGCTCCCAGGACATTAAGGGACTGCATTGTCAATGTGTACTTTCACACAATTGGATGGACAGCCAAATGCATAAAAAATGCAGTCTTCCTCTGTGTATTTGTTCTGTTTCCATGGTGTTTTATTAGGAAAAATCAGCCCACAGACCACACACAAACACACACAGTATTTCCCCATTTAATTCCTCATACGCTGTGAGCAAATACTGTGATTTTTCAGTAGTCTTGTGTGTTAAAATAAAATCTATGTCCAACCGGCTGTCCACTAGAATGGCTTCATTGTGTTGGTGCTGACAGAGGGCTGCCTAGCAAGGGACAGACAGAGGTGGCTGGCAAACTGCCTGGGTGGGTAACAAGCTCACTCGTGACCCATGTGACAATGAGTGGCCAAGTTGAGCCTGTATATGAGTGAGCCAGCATGACCTCATGCCACCTCTGTTGTCCAGACAAGGCACAAGGATGCCATTGCCAAATGTCAACAAGGCATTACCATAATTCTATTGTCAACACCAGAGGATGTCACATAGATGCAAAAAGAGGCAACAGCTGGAATCACATGTGTTAGCAGACATGTCTATGGCATAGTTTTCCCAACAGTAAAAGTATGATGTTTCAAACTGTGTGTGTGTATGTATGTGTGTGTGTGTGTGTGTGTGTGTGTGTGTGTATGTGTGTGTGTATGTGTGTGTATGTGTATGTGTGTGTATGTGCATGTGTGTGGTATTTTGTTTTTGACAAAATGTCACATGCTGAATGTGAATGGTGAAGTATGTAGCTAAGAGAAAGGTACAGTTTGAGAATGACTTCCTTTCCATCATACGCACATAGTTCTGAATTACACTAGGAAGCTTATTATCAAATTAAATTCATCGCTACAAATGTCATGCATCTAATTTCAGAGTTTGAAGGCTCGGGCTGAACTGATGTACCTCTCTGCTGAGAGGAGATTTGTTTCTTAATGACTAGCTATTTAGTAATTATGGGAAGCCATGGTGTGATGTTTTTAAATTGTTTTGTTGCTTTATAGCTAAGCAGACACAACTTAATGCTTGAAAGCTTCTAGAATAAGCACAAAGGGTAATTGCCGAGTGATTTGGTGACTCTTGACCTTTGGTGTCTGGCAGTTTTTAAAGCTACTGTTTATTTGTGCTGTGAAAATTCAACATCTAATATCTGACAGTCTGCTGGCTTCTTTATTAACTATACCCTTCATATAGTTGGATCATTTTCTTTGTGCTATAGAAATTCACCTGAAATTAGAGACAGTTGATCACTCAGAGTACCTCAGGCCTCTCGTTGTGGCAGCCAACAGTCTGCATCATATATGCAGTGTTACATTATTTCACCCTCAGTTCATTATTTGGACTTAGTCTGGTGTCTGTCTCTGGTCATGTGCCCTCAAAGCCTGTGTTGTAATACAGTATTGTTAAGTCATAATCACCTGTTGAGACCGTGGGAGCATTGTGAATATTGTTCAGTGCTTGCTGGCTAAGGTTTGAAAACGCCATGAGCCAAGTCTATTTTTACGTGGTCTAAAAGTTCACAGCAACAAGCTAGAACTGGCAGGATTCTCAGTACAACTGCAAAGCCTTGTCCAAAAGTCATCGTCAAGTACATCATTTGTTTCTAAAAAGACATGTGCAGTGTTCTTTTGCCTTGTGAGACTTGATTATTCTTTTAGCCACACAATCTGTGTTTTGGATCGCTGTTTGGTTTTTGCTCAGTATTTGAGCACAGTTGTCCCTGGGTATTTGCAAGAGCATCGGCAGGTGGTGAGTGGGATCGGGGATTCTAATCGCTAGGTGTATGTGTGGTGATTTAACATGCCTGATTGCTGGTGAACAGAAGTGTGACGCAACCAAACTGGTTGGTTGAGGGACATCACACTGCATCTGCTAGCACCCACATTTATGTTTGGAAACAGAAAACATGAATTACATAATGTTACAATAGTAAGCAAATACAGCTAGGTCATTTCTAGATGTCTAGATAGATGGTTGGTAATTCAGTATTGTATTGAACAGCAAAGGTCTTCTGAGAATATACCATCTACTACTTTGTAATTTTAGATTTGTCATCTTTTTCTTCTAAACAACTGTCTAAAATTGTGTAACATTTGTTTGAGAGGGGGTGTCACAAGCAGTTTAACAAATAGATATGTCAGAGTAACTTTGACTGACTTGATACTAACAAAAAGCATATCTAAGGTCAAGCTTTCTAGAGCTTCCAGCATCACCTCACACTCCTAAACTGTAACCAAAACATTTGAATTCTGGCAAGTTGCGTGCCCTATTTTTTGCTTTTAAATCAAAAGACAGTTGGCTACAGTTCTACCATACTCGGCCCCCGATATTTGGGAGGATTTTGAGTGTTTTCACAACATTTTGTAAATCATAAAGTTTCAGGGTTATAGAGTGGTACAGTCGATGTTGTTTCCAGATACACTAAAGTCACTGTCATTGCTTTTCCCTCTTTGCAGACTGCGACTCAGTGGGAGTACTGCAATGACCAGCCGGCACCCTAGCCATGCAGAGAGCGCTCATTCCACAGACAAACAGCCACCTGCCGCATCTCCCAAGCTCCATGTCCAGCGATCTCTGTCAAAGGAGACCATCACCATCCACTTCTCAGCTCTCGGGAAGGAGGAAGAGGAGGAGGAAGAAGGGCTGTACATGGCATCTGCCTCCCCTACCTCAGCCACTCAGGATGACTCGAGTATTGTGACAGGCTTAGAGGCAAGTGAGGAGATGTTTGAAGGGGCACAGTTGTACTCTGCAGCTGAGGCTGCTGTCATTCCTGAATCCACCAGACAGTCTTCTGTTTCTAGACGTGACGCCAAAGCTTCTCCCACGCAAACGCCGTCATCGCGCGTTGCCGAGCAGAAAGGCTCGAGTTCTAATTCCTCTCCCACTAAATCGTTGAGTTTTCCCTCCAGTGACAAACCCTTCTACAACTTGGTGAAGTCTCTCTCCTCTGACATTGAGTCCCGTGACGGGGTTTCTTCTGTTACTGCTCCAACAATAAGGCATAGGCAACTGATGAAGTCTTTGGTCAAATCCTTATCTTCAGATACATCCCAGGAGTCATCCTCCTCCTCCTCCACGCCCTACCGTCTTCCAGAACCCCGCCTTAACTTGCAACTCTTCAAGCAATTCACACAGTCCCGGATGTCAGCTGCTGCCACGTCATCGGCTGGTGATTCAAAAACTGCTCCTTCCTCTCCATTAACCTCACCAGATGCCCGCAGCTTCTTTAAAGTCTCAGAAGTGGAAGCACGAATTGAAGACACTAAGCGCCGTCTCTCTGAGGTCATGTACGAACCGCTACAACTTCTGAGTAAGATTATGGATGAAAAGGGCAGCAGCAGCATTTACCGACCCAAAAACCTATCTTCCAGTGCCTCAGAACTCTCCGAAGTTACGTCTGTCAATGGTCACATGGAGAGCAACAACAATTACTGCATCAAAGAGGAAGAAGGAGCTGAGTTGGAGGCCGAGAGCCTCAACGGTGGGGCCTCTGGTCCAGCTGAAGCACTTTCTCCCTCCTCTATTGACACTAAGAGCCCCAACAAATCGTCATTACTTTCCATGTCCGCTCTTGCAAGACAGGAGGATGATGACTTTTGCATCCTGTACAATGAGGACTTCGAGACTTGCACTGACACCGAAGGTGACGATGGTGACAGAACTGATGATACTGGAACTGGTAGTCAAACTAGAGTACCACTAAGTGGTAGTACAGAACCATGCAGTGAAGCTGAAACGGAAAGTATTGAGCCGGCACCAAGTGTTCCACACTATACCCTGATCATCCTCACTGTACTGGTATATGGGTATTTTGTATTACCTTTCCCCAGCTACATTGGAGGGATGCTGCTTGGGATTGGGCTGGGATTCTTTTTAGCCATTGGTGTTGTATGGCTGACTGGACCAAAACCTTCAGGCAGTTTTAGACATTCCAGACAACATGGGAAGCTGTGGAATCTGACAAAGTTGGACATTAAAGAACCGGAAATATTTAAGGTTAGTGAATCTTTTTTAGTTTTTGTTTAGTTTTTTTTGTTTCAAAGTGCAGACAGCATGACAGACTGGCCAGTAACAATGACTGCTCAGAACATTTTATAAGAACATTTTATAAGAGTATTACATGATGGATTACATAATGATTTTTTTTACTAAAAACTGAAGTGTATTAAAAGTTAAGCCTAGTCTGCTAATTCTGATTTGTGTTGTTATTAGGAGTGTTTAAACCCTGTCGCAACCTTTAGGCCACACACTGACACTGACACTCCTGTGTTTGTGGATATTATACAACCTATTACAGGGCAATTTGAAAACTATAAAAACAAAAACATTTAGGTAAAGCTGTGATGCAGGTTTGAAACCAAATTTTCAGGGGTTTTTAAATTATTGCATACTATTAGATGCATACATATGTCCAGAGATACCCTTCAGTGAAGAGTTATTTTTTACTGGGTGTGCTCGGGGTCACGTTGCCTCAGGGCTGCAGTGTGTGTGTCATGGAAAAAAAGTTCATGTCCAATACAGACTGCAGGGCTTTATACAACATTATCCATTTTGTCAGAGACAATGTAATTCTATTATGTAATTGATAGAATTACATAATAGTAAACTTATTTATCCATCAACCCATCCATTATCCATAACATAACTCACTTATCCTGTACAGGGTTATAAGGGCAAATTTTTATATATTTACACATATTCATACCTCTCTGCAATGTAGTTAGACATTTTATTTTAAACAGTGCCACCACACATTAACACATTAAAACAACAAACCACAAAAGTGTTGAGTTCTCTTTTTGAGAAAATCATGAAAAACTACATGACATGAACTTATATAATGGATAAGATTTTACTTCATCGTGGCACTGTGTAGGGCTGTGTCTGTGGGATGCTGCATACAAAGGCAAACGTGCAATTTAGGAGGAACTTTTCCATGACAGATTTCATATTAAAGTGACAAAGCAGCAAATAGGCTCGATGTGGATCTGGGGCTTAATATAGCCAGAGGAACTTCAAAGTCCAACACAGAAGACAAATGACAAACAAACTAGTTACAAGACACTCTCTTATCAGTGTGAAGTTCACAGAAAGAGACGGGTAACCTTTTTCTAACAGTGTTACATAGGTGACATCACACTGTGAGCAGATATTTACAGTGTCCTCATTTTCCACAAAAAAAGTGTTGGATTGTTATTTTCTCTGTGTTTGCTGTTGCTCCAAAGCATTTCTCTCTTCAAATGCTTAGATTTGCAATTTGTTTTGTTCATGACAAAACATATAATTTTTTTTCTCATATAACTTGAAATGTAATCTCCATTATATAAACTGGTTATGTCTTCTCCCAGGGCTGGATGAATGAGATATCAAACTACGACCCAGAGACATACCATGCCACACTGACACACTCTGTGTATGTCCGGCTGGAGGGCTCCACCATTCGCCTCTCTAAACCCAACCACAACGTCGCCCGCCGTGCCACACACAAGGAACCAAAACCTGACGTCAGCTACATCAGTCAGAAGATCTATGATCTCACCAACAGCAAAGTATGTGATTACATTACTTTTCTCCTGATAGGATTATATAGATCCTTAAAGCTCTGGAAATGTTAAGGACATTTGATCTTAATCTTTCCGTAACTTGGTTTTGTGGTTAATTTCAACTATAATTACACATTAAGATGATAAATCTCTATTAAATAACACTTTTGCTGATATTCAAGACCATATAGTAAATTTAGTCCACTTCAACATTTTATCATCGATAATGGCAAATACTGCAGCGTGGAAATTGTCCTTTTTTTATAGGCTTGACGAAGGCATGGAGTCCATGCTAAACTTTCTCCTTAAATCTTCCCCTAGGTATGTCTAGTGCCTCACAGCTTGGCCAGGAAGCGTATATGGAACAAAAAATACCCCATCTGCATTGAACTCGCCAAACAGGATGACTTCATGTCAAAGGCCGAGGGAGACAGGTGGGAGGCCAGTGAGAGCTGGACCACAAGGGATAAAGGAGAGGGTACGGGAGGGTGGTCTTCCTCCTCCAGCAGAGACCTGACCCTCTATCTGTTTGGAAGGACCGGAAGGGAGAAGGAGGAGTGGTTCCAGAGGTTTCTTTCAGCTTCCAGGCTCAAGGCAGATTTGAAGAAAGTGTCCAGTGTTGCAGGGAGTAAGAGCGGTGAGCAGAACCAATGTTTTAATCAACAAGACCACTATCAGTTGCTCCTCTGCAATTGACCATTTTAGAGTGCATAAACCCTTTTTTTTATTTGTCCTTTTGTGTGTTTTTTATGCCTACAATTGTTGAAATCCCCGAAGTGGCAACTCCTAACTTAAGTTTTGCTATTTTAGGAACATCGAGTACAGCATCTAATTTCTCACCTTTCTCTGAAATTCACTGTGGCCTGCAGCTCTGAGTTCTCACAGTCGCAGCAGCAGCCGCAGCAGTCTGGACGAGGCGCTGGGATCTCAGCCCAGGTCAAAGGACTCCTCGATCTCCTCAACATCGGGCAGTGCCAAAGCTAAGCCACTGCTGGACTACAGTGTCTACATGGCCTCTTTACTGCCAAAACAGGTGGCGGCCAGCCCTACAGCTGCCAGCCCTGTTCTCCAGAGTCCACAGAGCAGCCCTGGAGCTGATAAGAAGGTAGAGCACACTCCTCACCCATTAACATTATTCAACACATTTTCTCTCTAGTTTCCTTTTATTAGACCACAAACTGGTAATCTCATTTACAGTGCCAACCAATTATGTAATTCCAAACAAGAACAAGCAGCTAATATTGTGGATTATCCTTGTAAAGGGTAGAATAAGATTGTATTGTTGTGGGTTAAATAAGAAACACAAGATTAATTTTTTTTGTATTCTTTTTTTTCTTTCTATTCTGCCTGCTTTGTCATTAGCTTCTGAACACCACCTCAGCTCAGACGCAGCCCAGGGAGGAGAAGGAGGAGGAGGAGAAAGAGGAGGAGGATCATGTTGCCTGGGTGAATGCGGCTCTCGGCCGGGTCTTCTGGGACTTCCTGAGCGAGCCCTACTGGGCTGAACTGGTTTCCAAGAAGATTCAAATGAAGCTCAGCAAGATACGGGTGAGTGGAAGAAGGAAGGCCCTCTCCTTTTTTAAACAGTGGTTGAAACTGAAACACGCAAACAAGAGGACGAGTTAAAGTAGAGGGTTGAGAAGAAATAACAAGAAATTAGTCATGCCTACCTTCTTGCAGAAAACCACATGTGGGAACACACACTCACAAGCTTTCCAAATATCAGTGTGTGTCTTTGTGCAGTTCTTCTCAGGCCCCAGCGGCTCCACACAGGGCTCAAGGACAGAGGGACACAAACTTCTTAACCTTCACTTCTATCCCTTTATCCCACTTCTTCTTTCTGATCCTGTCCCCCAGGCAAACTTGTTTTTCTTCATTATAACAATGTTTTGTTGTGCATGACTGCAGGTAATATAGTAGTCTTGGTACAATGGTGGAAGTGCTGAGTGATGTTGATTATAAGGTTTGGTGCAGTCCAGAGTGTCTCATTCGTGGGTGGGTGGGTGTGTGTGTGTGTGTGAGTGTGCCTGTATATACAGCATCCACTCTTACAATACAATATTAATCAATCACAGATGATATACTCATGCAATATTTTCATATTTGGTTATATCATATATCTACAAATGAAGTATTCATATACACTGTGCTCATCTCTGTTGTATCCTTTGGTCTTTCCCAGTTGCCTTACTTCATGAATGAGCTAACCCTGACAGAACTGGACATGGGTGTGGTCACTCCCAGGATCCTTGGTGCATCCAAACCTTCCATAGACTATCGAGGCAAGAGAGAAAGCATACACACACACACGCACACACACACACACACGCAGAATGCTGAACCAGTGGTAAATTGAGCTCTGTGCATGATTTCTTTGGAAGTCTCCATTTACTGCGCAGTATTGGCTTTTCCACAGAGCAACATTGTAGTCTATCATGTTTAAAAGCACAGCACCCCCACACTGATCAGCTGCCGATCAGTTGGCTATGTCTATATTAGAGATAACTCATAAACAGGCGGTAATGCAAGGTAGTTATCAAGGAATCAGGATGCACTTTGTTAGCTTAAGTGGCATGTACACTGTCAAATACACACACACATACTACAAAAAGAACCAGCTAGAAAACATTTTCACACATTGGATGATGAATGAAATGCTTGAAAACACAAGATTTAATAAATAAATAAATATTATAAATAAATAGTGAAAATTGGCCACTCAAAAGACACTTGCATGCAGTACCCTCATGCAGCTTGTACCAAAGATCTATTCCAGCAACAAGATCCTAATAACATAAACATGTACCAGTTAAATATAGTGCTGCAGTAACGTATACATTTTGTAACAATAAACTACAGAATATTTGTATTCAATATGATCATACAGGTGTGGTCAGTTCAAGTGTTTACACATTCTCACTGTGTCACTTGCAGGGTCTCCTTAACACAAATGAAGATTAGCGTTTGTTATACCCCTTGCACATTCTTGAATATAAAGCCAAACACACACAGGAGCTCACGGTATATGTGGAGTAAACAAGACAAAGCTCCTTACAAGTTACAATCATGCCCACATTTCACAATTCCCATCACCCTGTACACAAATTGTGTAAGTAACACCACGTTCAGAGGTGTAAACAAGGTGGGAAAAGGGAGGGGGGGGTTGTTGTGCTAGTTTGACAGAGTGCTAATGAGTAGCAATGAATGAACATACAGTAGATGATGTTCCTGTGATGGTGTCCTTTCACTATGTATTCAAATCAAATGCTAAAATTCATAGCAACAAATTGGAGCATTGTTGAAATCTTTCCAAAATCTAGATAATTTAATTTTTAAAACTTTGGAGTACCAGAAATAGTCTAAAATGTCCAAATGGGGTGAAGACTTTTTTTAATGCACTGAATGGAAACAAGTTTGTGTGGACAGAAGTGACATTTTGTCTCATGACTGGTCTTTCATTGCTCCCATTCTTTCTCAAGCCTTCTTGCTATGAGTAGTGAGGTCACAACACTGACGCAGCGTCCGTGGGCGACTTTGACTTGTTCTCCATCTGCCGTTACTCTGCACACAAACTGACTTACTGTAGATACTTACAGTGCTAAAAACATCAATATGACACGAGTCGCATCATCTCATTTCTGATTCAATGCTTGTGATAAGAAATGTACTGTATGTCATGTGCTTATGAATCAGCCTCAGCATTACATAACAAAAAAAAAAAAGGAAATGCAAAAATCACTGATTCGAAATGCAAAAAAATAAAAAAGGTGGCAAAAACAAAGATCATTTGCTTTTCAGGCCAATAAGCATGCATTAGTATAACTGTAATTGGAGCCAATAACAACAGTAATTGTACCACTCAGAAAGCACAGACAAAACTATGTCAACTGTGCATCACACTGTGGGATAATATGCACTTACACCTACTCAGCTTGTTAAAATAGTGGTACTCTTGAGGTTAGAGAGACATGGCTGTTACTTGTGGGTTCTCTTTTGGTCTACAGCTGCTGCCACAAACCTTTTTACCAAGAGTAACACTTCTTAAAGTTCACTTAGAGTTATGAATGTATGAACACGCTTATGTGCCGAGAAAGTGTACATGCACTCAATTTGTGTTAATGCATACTGTATATTTAACCACAGGTGTTGCACGCTGCAGATCCTGGAAAACACTTAATAAGTGGCAGCTTTGTTTACAGGAGTGTAATGGAATTTGATTTGTAAAGTGAACTACAATGCGTCTCTAAGCATTTTAGCAGGTCTTATCTGTAGAGGCTTAGCTTTGTGAGGTCTTAGCTGTGTAAGGGGACCATAGGTTTGCCTGCTGGTGTTGCACAACTACAGTGGCTGAAGGAGCAGTAAAGTTTTCAGCCAACTGTGTTCTAGTTTTGATCAGAAGGAGCTTTGTACGCCATTTGTCAGAGGAGTCCTTCTATGATCATCCAGACGCACGTCAGCAGTGAGCCTTCCATCTCTTTTGTGCTGCATTGCTTTTCTCATTCTCCCTCACATTCTGTTAGCTTTTTTTCCTCCACAGACACGTCTCTTCATCTGTTTCATATATATACTGTCTCCAACTCTCTTCCCAGTTCTCTCTTCCCCTTACATTCCCTTTCATACCATCTTCCTCTTTGTGTCCGTTCTCGCTTTTTTAGTCTCGGTATCTCTCTTCCTCCCTCCTGTGCTATGAGTCACTGGCTCATTTTTATCACTGCAGCACTCACATAACCTTATAATGAGAGCAGGAATTGATTCCATCTCCCACTGAGATGGCAAAGGCATTTCTTGGAACGGCTCCTGACACTCCGAACACAATCAGGGTACACGGGCCACCATTATGTTGATGTTGTTGATGGTTCATCGGCTTTAATTGTGCTCTCATTTAGAAACCTCAATATGTTGCCAAATGTTATGATTTTTTCGTAACAGATTGCAAGTGTATTGCTCCAGATCACTGTGTCAATGTAAAACAGCAAAGTGCCTCATTTAGGCCTGTCACAGTGCAATAGGGTAATTATCAACATCATCATGTCTATAAAGGACTAACAGTATAGACTGGATTTGACCTTGATCATTTTTTACTTCAATTTTTCCACACTTCACATTAGCAGCTAAGAGGCTATTCATGTCACATTGGCTGAGTAAGTATTTGCCTCCATTCCTCACTGTGCACGTCCTGAGTGGAGACTGAATAAGCGAGCGGCTCTGCTTGCATGGAATTACAGTAAAGGTAAATAACTCTGTCCTAGCCCATTATGGCAGTCTGTGTTTTTAAAGAAGTGTAGCACCCACTCTCCAGTCCCCCCTCCCTTGAATTATTATGCTATTATATCAGTGGTGTAAAATAATCTTCAAATGACAATAATATCGTTAATGGTGATTATTTCTGAGACGATATACTGTCCAATGAAAATAGTTATCGTGACAGACTTAGACTCATTTCTTATACACATTTCCTGTAATTAGGAAGTAGAAAGCAGGAAAGAGTTGCATGCTTACAACAAAAACTTATTATTGACTTAGCTATATGTAACTGTAACTGAGCCCTCTGTTCATACTTCTGCAGAGAAAATTAATTTTTCATTCTGCCTCTCTGTTGTTTGTTTCCAGGATCAATAGCCTTGAAGTGATAGTTAGAAAGCTTCTAGTCGGTTTAGTTTTCCTTTTGGAATTTCCACTGGTGTTACTGTGGCTGTATCCTCTAGACATCTCAAGTTCTGCCTCACCTTGCCTTACCCCGCCCTTTCCTGAAATAAGCATGCTGAGTGCAATGGATCGATGACCCTCTCCAGCTGTGTATGTCTGCATGTCTCCACAAGCAAATGTCTCTGTGTGTTTGTACGTTTGTGCCCGTGCACCCTGCATGTTTATTGTTGTAGTTATGAAATTCTGACAAGCAGTCACCCTGCATGTGTGAATGCATTTCTCTGCAGTGTGTGTGTGTGTGTGTGTGTGTGTGTGTGTATGTGTGTGCGCGATACACACTCCTGACTCCTCACCATGCGGCTTCACCCCAATTAAGCAAGAACTGCCCTGATCCAGCAGCTTGTACCAAGGCTTCTCTCTCCTCTCCCCATACCAACAAACCTCAGTGCCCTGCATAAACCCTGACCCAGCGAGACACAGCCTTATTATCCAACACGCCTCCCAGGACCGGTGGGTGAAGCCAGGCCCACTGGGCTCAGCAGACCCAGCATGTTCACTCTCTCTGTCTGTCTGATTGCCTAACTGCCTATTTTTACTTTGTGCTTTCTCAAACCCATACTGACTTTCTAACCTCCTTGGCTCAAAGTTCTTTCACTGCTTTCGTTTCGCCCCCACTTTCTCCTTCTCTCTAACTTGCACTCACTCTCTGATTGTTTTTCTCTCCGGCACACCAGACTCCTTGCATTATCACATCATTTAGCACAGCCAGCTGGTGTTCAGGCCTCAACAGAGCAGCGAGGAGAGGGCACACAGCTTTAATGCTGTTTGTCCCCATATTGTCTGCTTTCTCACAATGTATCTATGAACCAATCTGAACGACTCCTCTTTTACTTTTATGTCCCAGGATCATTTACGCTGCTACCAGGACAGTTATTTAAATACAGCTCTGGGTGGGTGTGCACCAAATGTCCCATTACGTACTTACACACTGTGTGGACTTGTGCTTTGCACATATGCACATATGCCTTAGTTACCACAAATGTGTTTTGGTTTAGATTCTCCAAATGGCCTTTTTCCTTTCACTCACTTTATCATTTTGTCTTGCATCATTTGTTGAACTCTGCTGCCCTCCAATGGCTTACAAAGAAACTGCACCCAAGTGTATGGTTAAATGTGCCTCTTTGTACACAAGAGCATGTGATTCTGTGTTGTAAAGCACACAAACAAAGAAAAGCCAGGCTTTGGATGGAGGCTTTTGAGGAGTTTATATAATCTATATTACAGCAGGTTTGGTAGAGCAGGGGTTAAAGGAATAGAGAAAGAGTACCCTGTTTATGCAGCCGGCCCCCTGCTGATATCAAATGGCAGTCTAGCGGGGGAAGATTGCATGCTGTCCAACTGTTTCTCTTCTGCGTTCAAAGGACCTAGCGATCTCGCCCTCTTTCTTTTCTTTGCCTTAATCGAGTCTTTTACTGTGACTTAAGATGAGGGATCAAGAAAATAAAGTCAGCTGGGGTCCCTGCTTCTGTGATGCTGGGGGGAAGGAGAGATGCCACAGAAAGGGCAGCAAAGTGAAGGAAGAATCTGAGAAGCAGAGGGAAAAAAAGGAAAGACAGTGTGATTTAAAAGGCATGAAGAAGTACTGCAGACAGAAGTGCTCTCTATGTCAAGGAGATTTACCTAAAAAAACACCCCTCAACCAAGTATCAACTGTAAATACGGTTGAGTGATAGTATGAATTGTAAAATGAGTCATTAGAGAATAGTCAAACAATACCTTTGCGAACACCAATTCATGCATATTAGCTCACATCCCCAAATCATACACCTCTCGGTTTCACTTCTTTAATTTTATCTCAGATCTACATTCTAATAACCGTTTTGTGATCCCGCAGGTCTGTGGTTTGACCTGGAGCTCTCCTACAGCGGCTCCTTCCTGATGACCCTGGAGACCAAGATGAACCTCATTCGCCTGGGAAAGGAGGGAGAAAACCTCCGCTTAGGGGAGTTTGGCAAAGATGGGTAAGACAGCCGAAATCTTGTCACCACCAACACAGACATTTTAGAAAAAAAGCCCTGAGATGTTTCTTGGTTTGATTTGCCTTTTTACTCTCTACTTGACACTAAGAAAGTATACTTGCTTCTGTCAGAAGTCTACCACTTCCCATCTGGCACCTCACCTGTCTTACTCAGAGATTTATATCTTCTCTGTCTTTTATATCTTTTCCTTTCTTTTCTCTGCTATTCCCTTCTCTGCCCTCTGGATTCTACTTTTATGTGGCTGTTAATCGGATGCATTTCTGTATCTGGTAAGTGCTGCTTGACTTTTCAACTCTTAATCTCCAACTTTGCATGCCTCCATTTTTGAGGTTGTCACATTTCATAATACCACTTAGTGCCTTCTTCTTAATATACTAATTTCCTAGTGTGTTAGTGCTTTCATCTTTCAGTAATATGTCGATCTCAGGGTAAGTATACTTTTCAGAGATGGATTGTTAGCTGGTAAATGAGAAGTGAGTCAGTTTTTACCTCAGACCTTATACAGAAACCAGATCCAGTTTCACATCAAATTACAACTGAAAGGACAAAACAGTGTGGAAGATGTAGCAGTAGCAACTTAGTAAATGCTCCTAGAGCTTTATTGTGTTTGTAGACATGTGCATTCATGGGTACGCACATGTGCACACTTTCATCTCTCACTTATTGTGCCCATACCTTGTGTTTGTGTGTATTGTCTTGAATGCACTTTACAATAGGATGCAGCCATTAGCATAGTGAAACACACATATTGTGTTTGTGTGTGTGTGTGTGTGTGTGTGTGTGTGTGTGTGTGTGTGTGCGTGTGTGCGCTAATCCATTTTTCTGTTTGTTCATGTGTTTGTAGACACAGGCCACGGACTTACTGCCTGGCTGACAGTGATGAGGAGTCATCCAGTGCAGGCTCGTCAGATGAGGAAGACTCCTCAGAGCTCACAAATGAGTCGCTGGGAGCAGAGGGGTGAGGATGAAAACATCGTATTTAAAGATTTATAGATTTAAATTTAGATTACTGAGGTAGATTTGCTTTGCATTTGAGATAAATGTTTCCTTAGTAATCATATACGAAAAAGACAAAAGAGGAAAAGAAAATGCTTGAAAAGTTCTGCCTTGTCGTAACCATGGAAACAGTAATTCTGGCAGGGAAAACCTTGCAGTAAAAATCAAGTACTGAATGAGAATTATTGAAACTAAGACCGATGACATAACTGTTGGCCAACAATACATTTGCACTCACACACAGTTTATCATTAAATCAGTTCACCCTCTTGACCAGCACAACATCACTCATTTATTTGCCAAAGTGGAATTAAACATTATTATATTATTAGACATTAGATGTCACTAAACTAATATGTGACTTTAACCCTCATCATGTTTTCAATACAGTTACGTTGGAGGCCACAAACCGAGCAAGATCATGCGCTTCGTGGACAAAATCGCCAAGTCCAAATACTTCCAGAAAGCGACAGAGACAGAGTTTATCAAGAAGAAGATGGAGGAAGTGTCCAACACACCGCTCCTGCTCACAGTGGAGGTGCAGGAACTCCGAGGAACACTGGCTGTCAATATCCCCCCTCCACCCACCGACAGGATATGGTACGTGACGGAAGTGTTGTTTTTCCTGCTCCATAATCAGTGGAATGCTGTGCAAAGTGAATTCCCATGTTTGTCATAGTAACAAGTAATTACATCTTCAGAGAAAGCACTTTCCCCCAGAAGGACAAACACAGCCAAGTCTGTTGCAAACAAAGGTCTTTAAGATGACTTAATTAACCCACTTCCTCTCATGTCAACAGTGACTTTATTACAAGATAAAGCATACTTTGATTTCTACATGGTGGATAATTCACATGAAACATACATAATAAGGTCATTAGTGCTCAGAACTGTTTTACAGTACAATATAGTAACATGCTTAATTGAAGAAGTGAAAAGTAGTATTTTATGTATTTTTCTTGGTGCAGTGCATTGGTGCCCTCTGCTGGTGGTAACCATAATCTGTGTTGATACCATTTGTTCATATGTCAGCTGTGTGTTAGTAAATAGATCAATTTGTTGTCTGCTTTCTTTTACAGGTATGGCTTTAGGAAGCCGCCACACCTGGAACTGAAGGCCCGACCTAAACTGGGAGAAAGAGAAGTCACTTTGATTCATGTTACAGACTGGATAGAGAAAAAACTGGACCAGGAGTTTCAGGTATTGATTGACTTTCTGCTATTTAGAGACATAGAAGGAATTCAACAGGTTGGAATCACTCAGATTCCAAGATATTATATGTGTTATAAACTGTCCCTATCACTCTATCTCTCCTCTGTTTAGAAAATCTTTGTAATGCCAAACATGGATGATGTTTGGCTGACTATCATGCATTCTGCCATGGACCATCGCACATCAGGTGGCCCTTTAGTCGGGCCCACAGCAGATCCAGAGCTTTCCCATCCAGAGAGGGACAGCCCCAGCCAGCCATGAAGAATGTTTACAGTATTTCCTTGAGCTTATGAAGTCTCAAAATGGGAAATGGAGCCAAAGTGGATAGGTCAGACACTACTGTAAAAACAAAACACATTCCCATACAGAGTGGCTTTCTCACTTCCCACAGTAGCGACAATATGAATTTTTAAAGCAACAAGGTCGAAGTTAGCCAAGGAAACACTAAAGATAAACTGTTGGCCGCTGCTCTTTTCAGTAGTATTTATTGAGTCTTTGAAGGATTTATATAATAGTAAGAAGCTACTGAATAGGCACTGATATGTGAAGAGTTATATTTGGCTCAGGCGCGGGGGTGGTTTCAGTTAATAAGGGGAATTTCTGGGGATAGAGAAGTACACAATGTCCCATGAACACATTAATATGGAAGCATTCACCAGATACCTTACAGCCTGCAGATGACTAGTTTCTACTGGGGCCGGAGAGTGAGATGGAGCACAGTAGCCCCTTTTTTTTTAGTTTAGACATCCAACAAGTGGAGAGTTTAAGTATGATAGTATGTTGAAATTAGAGGTGTTTCATAATTAAATGGTTAGTGTGTGAAGGAGAGTTAAGAATTAATAAAGATGTAGGCAGGTTAAAAAGTGTATTTGAAAAAGCTCATATACTTGATGTTCTGTTTATTTATCATACGAAACTCTTGTCTAAACCTTGAAGTGGCTTTATGTCAGCTTTTTTTTTTCTTAATCAGGTGTTAACTAACAGTATTCATTCATGCTGTGACCACACCCTGAACCCTTCATTTGCCAACACCCCACTTTTTATGCCAATGATGCCCTTATCCATGTCTTGTATGGACCTAATGCTCAAGTGCAAAACGTACTGCATAATTAAGGAAAAAGTGTCATTCACTATGTAAATTCCATACTAATGACAAGTAAATGAACACAGTAAGTGCAATGATAGAAACACTATGTATGATCTTGTAAAGATATTATATAAAAGCGTATGTCTGAGAAGTACAAGGCATCTAACTCTGTCTGTTGAATGTATGTATGGATCATTTTGGTTCCTAATGTTGTATGAAAATAGTTTTAACCCAGTCTCATTTTGATTGGGGTATGCAAACTGTTGCACAAGTACAAGTGAAAGTTTCCTTTTTTGTTTTCTTGTGGTAAACACTATCTCATCTTGCATATCTTTTTTTTTTTTTTTTTTTTTCAAATGTCAATCATTATGTTTATAGAATACCATGTGGTGTATTTACCTACACATCATTAATACTTAACGGTGTTGATGGTGATGATGATAGTGTTGGCAGTGGATTTAAATGACCAACTTTACTATGTGACAGTGCTTTAAAAAAAAAAAAAAAGACTCTATCGGCCATACTGTATGTAGACAGGAGCTTCATTGTGGTTTGACACTCAGCTCAAGTTAAGGTACGTACTACATAGCAGAACATCTGTTGCCAAGAATGTATAGCCTTACATACAGGTTCACTTTCTGAGAGTACCTTTTTAACCAGGATATATTTCTAATGTTAACCAAAGTCCTTTGATTGGGCCCACAGTGCCAGATGTCTCTCTGCTCAAAGGTACACATCCTGAATCAATAAAGCATTATGAGGTAATATTTACAAATGCGCTACAATACCTGCATTAACATTGTTTACAGTAATTAATACTTTGTTTTCTCTTTTCCTTTTTTTTTTTGCTTTATAAGGATACTAAAGCACTGTAACATTAAATGGATTTGTTCTATATGATTGTTTTTTCTCTTTTGGTTACGTTTTGTTAAGTATTTGTTTTTGAATGACTTCATGAGGTTGGTTGTGGTTGTATTTTTTTTGTCTACTTATTTGGTTAAACAGAATGAAGAATTTTGAGGATATATGAAGATCAGGTCATGATTTGCATCTGTGAATTATTAATGACTTTTTAAAAATTTACATGTAATTTTAAGGCCAAATTCAGTGATTGTGTATCTGCCTTATTTATAGAGCAAAATAAATATGTCAATTAAAGCCTTTTTGTTTTTGCAAATGTTTATTTCTGCTGTGGAATTTGAAAACCAAATGTATGCTGAATTTCAGATGTAGGTCTTGCTATTTATTTACTTTTTCAGATTTTCTTTTTTTCCAGATTAAGATTTGACACAATGGACAGTATATCAAGCTTTTAAAATACATTGTTAAAGATTAAACCACTGGTTTCCAACATTTTAGGCTTTTGACATCTTACAAAAAGCAGTGTGTTGTCAGGGTCACATTTCAGATGTCTATGAGTTGTGTTCTGTGAGTATTTGGTGGAGCTGATAAGTCTATATCTGCTGCACCAAATGTGATTTTTCCCTCTAAACTTCTCACATGGTTTTATTTCAATAAATGTTCAAATGATCCAATATTTCTCCAAAAATCAAAGATTGGAGAAAAAGTCCAAAAAACTGATTTGTGTATTAGGTTTAGTGTTTGTTTTTTCTTCTTTCCTCTCCTATTAATCATCTACCCGACCTCTCAAATAGATCTACTGACCTTTTGGAGGTGCCCAACCCCTAGGTTTGGAACCACTGGACTTAACTAGCTAACTGTAGCCTATATAGAGTAGTTGAAACTAGCTGCAGCTACAGCAGTATTATGCTGCTTACACACTGACGCTTCACTATTAATAATCTAATGATGTCATATAATATATCAGTCACTCAGAAAGACCAAACCACTACTTTTACTAAAATACTTATTATACCAAGCTGCTAATAAGACTACATATACTTTTTCATGTAGTTTTACTTGCAATGTAGTAGCCTATTTTCACACTGATGAATTGACACTTTGTTTCAGTAAATGATCTGAATTCTCCTCCCCTCTTAAGTTATTTAAATAACTCACCATAGGTTATATCTTAATTTGCAGTGTAACTACTACAGCTGTATACAGTGTGTTGTACAGGACTTGAATGTGCTTTAAATAAATTGGTAGATTAGTCAAGGTGCGATTTTAGAGAAGGCATTTGTACCGGGAATGATTACATACCCTACAGCTTGAAGATGAGAGGCCATACACACATTTCGGCTGGATTGATGAGCACTACTCCCCCTCCTCCGTCGGATGTTTGCGGTTGCCTAGCAACGTTAGTGCGGTGGTCTATCTGCGATAGTGCAACCCAGGTGAGAAAATAATAATTTCTTTAAGCTAAAAAATGGAATTAAGTTATTTACCTATACGCTTATTTGTTCAAAAGCTAAGGTTAGCGATACACTGTGTTCATGTTTTCCTACGCTAACTAGCAAGCTAACCCTGGTCCAGAGGATGTTAACAGGTTACAACTAAGCTAGCGTTAGGTAACGTTAACCTAGTTAATGTTGGGTGCTCTTGTTAAGTCTTGACAGGCTTTGAAAGTGTTATTTCTGTACCAACTATATAAAGTTAGTTTACTGCAAAGGTCGAGCTAAAAATGTCCTAATAAACGAACATTAAACTATCTATTTAAGACAAATAAATGAGTTAGAGAAGAGTTACATTACTAACGTAATTATGCGTTCATTACAGTCTCAATGCAGAGCCCTGGAGGAGAGGGACGAGGGGAAGAAACCCTCAGTCCAGAAGGGAGAGACAACGAGCAGCAGGATGGAGAAGACAAAGCAGCAGAGGATTGTGGAGTCAATGTGTCACCTGCTACAGAGGTGAGGGAAAAGGCTGAGTCATGCTACTTTTTTTGCTGTGTTTCATATGTTTACTTTTTACTCTGGTAATAAGGATATATGCTTCATCTTGTGTCCAGGTGTTACCAAGGAGTTCAAGCCTATTATAGTGTTGCATACCTTGTTAGTCCTATGGGATAAACATTGCTAGTTGTTGTAAAAGTCCTAAATGCAGTTACATGTTGTCAAAATCCTAACCATTCAAGGACCTTTATACATGCTTTCTGTGTGTATTACAGGGTGGCTCACAGGATCAGTCAGGACCAGAGCCTGATGACCTGGTTCCTCAGTCTCACCCTGAACTCACCAGTGCTGATGAAGACCCCCCTGCAGATAGAAATTTAGGTCAATCACACACTTGTTGCTGGGGATTTACAGTTCAGTACAAAACAACCAGGAATGACAGTAGAACACAGCTAATTTTAGCCAGCTTGCTTAGGTTCCCTTAATGTAGAGGTCCTTTACCAGTCTAGTTGAGTATGAATATGGGAAACATTACCATCCACAATATATACCAGGCTGTAAGATTACAGTACCTTTATTAACATAGCCTTTATTGTCCCTAAGGGTATTTGCATTGAACAAAAATTGTAACATGGCAACAAAAGCTTGCCAGCATATAGAGAAACAACCCATATACGGATCGTATGCATTAAGAAGACACAGCAAAAGACACAAAAAAATAAAATCGACTTTTAAGTATAAGCTCTTTATAATTCAGCAGTATTTATATATTTTTTTAATTTGAAGTCAATTGGTCAAAGAATTTTTTATTTTCTTGTGTTTCAGAGCAAGAAAATCTTGCCCAGGTTTTGTTCACACCCCCTCTATCAAACCTTAACACACCAGAGCCCATGGAGGATCAAGAGCAGCTGATGGATGATGATGATGATGAGGAGGAGTTTATCGTTCTTGATGCTGATCATGTGTGTCTTTCAGTACTACAATCAGTGGTTATTAAATAAACAGATTTAATTTGTTGACTGCTCTTAAAGGAGAGAATAACCAATGCTGTGTTTAATCTGTCGACAGCCTCTGGTTAGAAGACAACAAGCTGCTCTGACCAGCCAGCTCAGCAAGCAACTGGAGAGGCTCAACCTGGGAATAAGAGAGAAGGTAAGCTACTTTCCCTCTGTGCTCTAGTAGTGTTCATATACTCTGATATACATATAAAGAAGCAAACAACGTGTAGTTCACATACAGATACAGGTAAAAACAAATTCCTGACGTTACATCTATGGGGTCTCAGTTTGTCCAGAGGATGGTGCTGTTGACATGTGTAGAAAGTACATTTCAACTTGTTATTCAGCTCGTTTCCTCAATGCAGGATATCGTTTTAAGGCACAGCATAAAAATAATACAATTATAACGGATCAAATCACCAAACCAAAATAATGTGTGGAAGACAGACTGTTTTTGATGAGTTATTTTCTGATTCCTCTCTGCTCTCTCTCCCATTGCCCCAGCTGGTGAAAGAGAAGACAGACACCAGCATCATACAGGATATATGTTTAGAGACGTTTGGGGTTCAGGAACAACTGGTCAAACTACAGACCAGGCTAGACGACCGTAATCAGAACAAGGCCCAGGCTGAAGCCAGACACCAACAGGCACAGGATCAGCTGGAGGCAATGAAGAGCGAGTATTCCAGTAATACCAACCAGGAGAGCAAAGCTAGAACCTATGGTGAGACTGCTACTCTCTGATTGGCCATTTGGTGGTCTGATCCAGGATTCACTTTAATTCTAGGTGTAACCACTGCACCAGTTTCAAACTCTGACTAACAAATCAAACATATCTTATCATGATAGCACCATGTTTATAGATATTTGCAAAATCTGGGTTGAGTTAGGACTTGCCTGCAATTACTTAAAACTGTAAAATATAGTATTATTATATAAATATTACTCATACTAATATGCTGTTTAAAATGATAAAAAAACCCAATGTGTCACCTGTCTCACAGCTGAATTTTTCAGCAACACTCACTTGTTCCTAAGAAGAGTGACTCAGAGGTGTGGACACACACCGGAACAGGAAATACTTTATTAGGGTTATCACAAGGTGCAGCATTCACAGGACAATAATTCCTTTCCATTTGGTGCAACATCAGTTCATCTGTTTATTATGGTAACTCAGTGTTTGGAAAGGTGACACACAAAGTGCCCAAGATTATCTTTGTTGAAGCCATGTGAGTTACACAAATAAAGAATTTGTTGCAATATATATATTTCAGTTTCAACTGTAACATATACCTTGATTAAATTGAGTCTGACATTGTAATTGGTTTTGATTTCAGGTTGAAAAGTTAATTGACACTGATAAGAGACTTAATTCTTGTTATTGCAACTAAGGCTATGTATTAAAAACAGACTGTAGCTCACTCTGTTGGATATACAATACAATACTGTGCAGTTCAGCATCAGTCCATATGTCTAAACTACACATTAAAGGCACTCTGTTAATGCCGACTCCTGTGTGTCCATAGTGTCCCAGCTACAGGCGGAGATGGACAACCTGGCTCTGCACCTCATCTTCACACAGGGAGTCAGTGAAGAGCTGCGCTCTAACGTCAAATCCATGAAAAACGCCACACGCAAAGCTGGAGCTGAGAAAACACAGGCTGAAGAACAGAAACTCAAACAGGTGAACGGGCTGAAGTCAAATACTTAAAAAGATATCTATTCTATTAGACATTAACACTGATTCATTTACTGGCTGAAATGCTCTTGTGCCACCAGGATATGTATGTGGAGCGTTTAACGAAGGACATGGAGAGACTGACACAGCAGATAGCCATTCATGAGGCCCAGACCAGTGCCCAAGCAGAGGAGACACAGGCAGCCAAAGAGGCCTTCTCTGAGGTAAATGCAGTATATCATAAGACATTAAATACCTGTAAGTTTAAAGTATTAATTAGCACTGCTAATCAAGTCATATTAATTGACAGGAAGTTGTAAGATGTGTGTACAGTTAGTTAATCACATCATTAATGCTGACAATAGCTTTCTGATAATGACGTTATTGATGGGTGCAGCTTTAAAACAAAAAAATCTCATTAGGCCAGTCAACAATCAAACAGAAGTCTTTTTAAAACTGTGTTTGTGTCTGTGTGCAGGCCGAGATGGAAATGGAGTCTCTACTCATGGCGCGTAAACAGCTGCTGCAGCAGTGGAACAGCAGTCTGGTGGGGATGAGGAGACGAGACGAGGCCTTCAGCACCATGCAGGAGGCCGTACGGTGAGAAGGATGAATATTACCTGTTACTGATCCATGTCTTCCAGACATGCACGTAATAAACAGTGAATAGCATGTTGTATATTCTATGTGGTGATAGATTCTTGATTTATTCTGCTTTTCAGGCAAAAAAGTGAAATGGGAAATGAAAACGAAAATTACAATCACTGCAACAAAATATGATTCAGGCCCCAACTTATTTTTAAAAATGCAGATGTGTCTAGAAAAAACACAAAATGAAACCACGATTCGCCCCTTTCATCTGTCCTTGTTTTCCACAGCATGGTCGAGCATCAGGTGATTCTTCTGGACAGAGAGATGGAAGGCTACAAGAAATCCATCACAGAGGAGCAGGAGCAAAACGAGACGCTGACGATGCAGCTGAACTGGTCCCAGATGGACGTTGCCACCTCCAAAAAGCTCATTAGTCAGAAGCAGACCCATCAAGAAGCTCTGCAGGCCCACTACAGCACCTGCCTCCGCACTCTGCGGGAGACAGAGCGGACCCTCGCCAGGCTCACGAAGGTAGATGGAGGGCAAGGAAAGTTACTTAGTGGGCAATCTGAACCTATCTTTCTACCCTTTCTACCCTCTGTAACTACTCCAAAATCCTTTCCTTTCCTTCATCACTCTAGGAAACCTGTACCCACCAGACTGAAGCGAACAATCAAAGGAGGCAGATAGAGAAAGAAAGTGCTTTGCGTCTGGAGTTAGAGGACAAGATAATGGCCCACATACAGCAGAAGCTCACCCATAACATGGCTGCCAAGTACTCTCAACGGCTCACCGACAAGATAGTCACACTCAAGAAGGACAAGGTAAAAATGTAGCTGTGATGTTTTGAGCCGTTATTTCTTTCCCTCTATGATATAACATTATAAACTGGAAATGGAGTCATTACAAGAGCATTTACAACGTGTATGGAAGATGCAGACAAATTATAGTGTCTTCTTCTTCTTGCTCATCATCCCTTTCCCCCCCCTAGATCTCTCAGCTGTGGCAGCTGGAGAGCGAGATAGTGGCTGTGCGCCTGGAGAGCAGCATGATAAGCCAGAATCTGGACAGCCTGGCCCTCACTCAAGAAGCGGTGGACGAGGAGATCTCAAAATTCAACAAGTTGCTCTCGTCCAACCAGGCTAAGATGTCTTCCTTTCTTATACTCATTGGACAAAAGCAGACCACCATCACCAACTACACCAAAAGGATCTATCAAATCGTGGCCAGCACTGGGGTGAGAAGTTATGGGGCACCTATAAGCCCTAGTGGACTGTTGCTGATCTTGATAGATGATCAAAATAACAAAATCTTCTTCTTATATTGTCATTTGTGTGTCTGCATTTCCAGCATGAAGATCTCAGTCCCCTGCAAATCCAGGCAGACGCAGTAACGGATCAGCTTGAGGAGCTTGCAGCGGATATCAAGAGTAAACAGCAGCTCTGGATGAAACGACAGGGGATACTAGTAGGAATGACCCAGGAGATACAGGCCAATAGAAAGGACATGTTCAAACTGCAGACAGAGTACACCAGCATGCAGCAGAAGAAAATCCGCCTGGAGAGTATGTAATATATTTATAAAGAAGCAACTGGTGATGTAACAAGATCTTATCTCAAAACTTTCATAATAAAATTACTCATACATTCTACACACAACCCCATCCAACCAGGTCAGATTGAAGTACAGCACCGTGAGGAGTCGGAGCTGGAGAAGAACACAAAGATGATTAAAGAAGACCTGGTGAAGCTTAACACCCTGCTGAGCAAGAACGGTCAGCTCAGCCAGGCCCTGGAGCAGGAGAACGCACTGACGGAGACAGACTTCGTTCACAGACTGAAGGCACAACCTTGCGTTTTTTACATTAATAATGCATTCATAATTTTGTTCTTGCCTGCAGTGTTGATGGAGAATGATCTTAAGCTGTAATGTGATGTGTTTAGGAGGCAGAGCGGGAGTCCTTACAGATGCAGATGAAACAGGAGAAGACCCAGGAAGAAAAAGAGAGACTCCTCAACAGTTTGGTGGAGGCTGAGTCAGTGATACATTCATTTTGTCCCGATTTCATATTTGTTTGTCTGGATGCTAATCATTCGAAAAATTTAAATCCCAGATGAGATATTTATCAAAACTAATATTTGTGTATCATTACTGTATGATTTTTTAATTATTCATACATAACTACTTATTATATTACATATATTATATTACATATATTACTATATGTAATCACTCAGTTACTGTTAGCTTGTATCAGTATGGTTTTCTTATCTTTTTCCCTTTACAAAAACAGCTCATACCTCACATATTGGAGGCTTTTTTTCCCTTCTTTTTTTAACATGAGTCCTGTGTGTGTGTCTGTGTCTGTGTGTATGTGTCTGTGTATGTGTGAATGGCCGATAGGCGGCAGATTATGCTATGGGAGAAGAAGACTCAGCTTGTAAAAGAGACCCGGTCAGCTGTGGACTCTGGTGTGGGAGACATGCAGATGATGAAGTCTGAGATACACCGTATGGAGGTAAACCCAGTACATAAACAGAATGAGTTATACATTTTGGTACAAGATGATTGTATGGAAACTGTTATACTTTTGTGTGTTCATAGATGTAGGCCTGTCATAATAGCTGTTACTATTTTGATAACCGATTAATCGCCTGGAATCCAAATTCTGAATTCCTGCCTCTCAAATGTGAATATTTTCTGGTTCTTTTAATTTTCTGTGACTTGAATTTTAGAGCTTTGGACTGTTGTTTGGGACAAAACAAGATATTTGCGGACATCATGTTGCACTTTGTGAAACAGTGATTGTTATTGTTTGATATTTTATAGACCAAACTAATTGATTAATCAAAAAAAATATTGACAGATTAATCAATTAATCAATAATGAAAATAATTGTTAGTTGCAGCCCTAATATAAAAGGATTGTAGGTATAATAGCCTGGAGATGCTTTGCGTGCTATTCTTTATGACTCATGCTCTTGTGTTAGTGTTTGTGAACTGTAGTCAGTATGTGTATATTTGTGCAGGTGCGAGTCAGCCAGCTGATGAAGCAGCAGGAGCGGCTGCTGAGGGAGAGTGAAGACACAGTGGCGAGGAGGGAGACCATCGTGTTTCGCAAGGAGGCCATGGCTCAGAGCTCTAACAAACAGACCACAAAGGCCGAGCTAAGCCGCATCACCCAGGGGCTGCAGCGCAAGATCCAGGAAACACACAAGGTAGAAAATGTTCCAGTTTCCATGTATGCATATTTGCATGTGGGAGGTTGCGCAATGATCTCATATATAGTATTTATGTCTTCAGCATGCTATAGAATGTGAGCGAGTGATCAGGGACCTACAGAAGAGCCAGGTGAGTCTGAGTGACAGGCTTGCACAGCAGAAGCAGCAGCTGATAGAACTGGGAGGTAAAACCTTCCTCCTTGACCCTGACGTTGTAAATCTCCAAGACACCAAAGACAGGGTAAGGAGCCTATACACTGTACTGCATTACATATACTATAAATCTTGACAATACTGTGTGCCTCAGAGATAGACTGTAAATTTCTTTGACAATGTTGTGTTACCACCAGTTTACTGTATATGTAAAGAAAAGGAGCCACCTAATGTCATCATTTATCATTAAACTCCCTGGGTAAAAATAGCTCCACTCAGAACTCACATGCATAATTCTAGTGAAGGTGTGATGAGTGTTATTTTCTCTGGATTATGTTAACTATGACAACAGCATCACAGTTTCCAGTAATGGAAACCACTCCCACCAGACAAAAATAGAGAGGTGACTACTTGCGGTTTGTTCCATTTTCTGTGGTCTGTGGTGAACATTTAGCAAGTAAAAGTATAAAACACATAAACACCCCACATTATCTGTATCTCCCTCTGCCTGTCTAGAACCTTTCACACCTGGTGGCACTGCAGAGCAAGACCAAGAAGCTGCAGGGGGTGTGTGAAGGTAGCTACCAAGCCTTATCTACTAGTGAGTCCGTGGGAGCCGCTCTGCAGAACCAGACGGAGCGTGTGCACGCTGTCGACACTATTTTGCATCGCATATGTGAGGAGTTCCCTCAGCACCAGGGGGCGTTCCGCAAGCTGTTGCTATCACTGGCAGTACGCACACAGGCCCTGGAGCAAGAGACGTCCTGAGATTGAGGGGAGGATTTAGACATGGCAGTGAGTACAGGACACGTGCAGAGGGAGGGAAAGTGAGTAAAAATGTGGTGAAGATAAGAGGGAAAGAATAGATAAGTAAGGTCATTTATTTTGATGTATGCATTCTGTTGTGCTTTTAAAGGAAAACAACACAATGAAATAAAGAGTGTATTAAAAAATAATACAAAATTATTAAATTGTTCACAGTACTTGGCTACTATCCATCCACTTTCCTGATTGATTTATCATCTCGTGGAAGCATAAATAAAAGGTGGTCAGTGTGGCCATTCTCCAAACCATTAATCCAGCACTGACAAGAACATTTTTAATTCCCTGTTGGATAACCTAAATCATGTACTGAACTCAACTTTCATTTGGCCAGTAACTGAAAAAAGGGAAGACAGCAGCTCATTTGAGCTCTTTAAATCCTGCGCTGGGTCAATATGATCATATTTCATAGATGCTTAATCTCTGTAGTCACATCCTCATTTTGTGAGTTTCAAAGCACTTAGCGATTATGCCGACAGTCCAGTTATTCCTGTTGACGTCTGGTGAAACAGCAGCGTTTTCTAATATAGTATACTGTTGCCAAACAAGATGTGTTGTTGGTTACATTGGTTATATATCAGTTCCATTTTACATAAATATATACAGGGAACCAATGAAAAAAACATCTAATTACTTTCTTCTTGTTTAAGGTTAAAAGAAATCAAACATATTACAATTTAGACTTTTTACACAAATGTATACTGTGTATATATATATATATATATATATATATATATATATACATTATTATTATTATTATTATTATTATCATTATTATTATTTTCTTATTTTAAAGCATGTCCACTGTAGTGGACCACAGGACCATTTTAGTGTGAAATGTCCCCTTGACTCCTATCAGTGTGTTTATTTGAACAAGGAACAGTAGAACTAAAGTAGAAGAGATACATTTATTTTTATTGTGATTAAATGGTAATTTCTTCTTTTGCATGTTTTATTTTTAGTGGAGATAATCCTGGAAGCAATTCCTCTTTTTTGGCACCTTTTGTATTTGGCACACCTCATGTTACGTCATATTTTTACAGCCCTTATTTGTACATGGTTCTGCATGCTTGATTTCCATCATCTCTGGTATGTGTGTGGCACCTAGTCTGCGCATAGATGGCTTATTGTTGTGAAATCCTCATTTTGGTTGGTGGCTCATACTCTTCACTGTCTTCAATCATGTTCTGGACTATCCAGCAGCTCGTCAGCCGGGTGCAATTTGAAGTCCAGGTACTGTTCAGTGTTCTTCACTGGTCAGTTAAGTGCTTTGCTGTCAGACTTTAAGTGGATCCAGGAATTTGTGATGGCAACATCAAGGATTGAATGATCACTCGCAACATTCATTTCCTGGTTCTGTTTGACATGCAATGGAAGCATCCATGAGATCAGTTGTTCTGAAGTATTGGTAGGTGACTTCCTGTGGGAACAAATTCAACCATGCGTAGGACTGCTGCTGCTCCAACGCCCAACCTTGGGCCCCTAAATGTATTCTTGTCTTGGTACACTTTGAAATCGAGCATCAGACCAAGGACAAAGACCTTGTAGGTTTGGCTTGCCTGGAACTTACTGCCTGGCTGGACAGCTCCTCCACCTATTCCTTGCCATTTTGTTTTGGCACTTTTGTTTTTTTTAACCCAAAAATGTTTAACTCTTGGATAACTAAAGCAGGCCATGTTGAATGGTATTCCAAAGATGACCTTTATTTCATGTGGACTAGTATTAAGAGACACTTCTCTAGTTCGCAGCTCTCTTTGATTTGTGAATGCTGGCAAATCGAAAAGACTTTCTTGTCAGTGTACTGAAAAAGTAAAGTATTGAATTGGACTCCAGTCAGCACAGGTTGTAGGGTCATCTTAACAGTCTGGAAGCCCAGGTAGCACAGGTGTCAATCTGATTTGATGGGGGGAAAACACCAATAAATTAAAGGTAAGAGCAGGAGGTCAGCTGGTAGTGCATTATTGGGACAATTCCAGTGTTATGAATGTAATATGGTTTCCTATTGTCCATACTCAAGCACAACCATTGGATTCCTCAGAACATTTGCTTATATTTTATGACACCACTTTGGAAATCTCTACAGTTGGCATTCATAAAATAACGATTATTTCAAACACAAATAATTTAACTGCTCTCAAAACTAAACATAACATTCCTAACAGATTAATAAACAAGTACACACAGTATATGAATATTATAGTAAAATAACAATAGATAAACAATATTTGACTTATCTCTTCTCTTTTTATAAAATGCGCTTACCATTATGCCATCCTTTTTGAAAGAACAGAAAGTGGAAGTTCCCAGCATCCCAGCCTGTCACATCATATAACTGGAAAGCCCAGGATGTCCTTTCTCTTCACAATAGAGCAGGGATTGATAGACTAAGAGTAAAAAGAACTGCATGTGAACAAAATGTCCAGTACAAAGGACACAAGTCAATGGGCTGGGTCTCAGGAGGATAATACCAACATACAGTGTACCTTTAATTATGGTTAAAAGGGTAACATTTTCTGGTGGTAGTACAACTGTAGGAAGACTTTTCAAGAGTTAAATCATTTGAAAAATGTTTTTTTCACGACGTTTGGTCCAAAACAAATAGATGTACTAACTGAAATATGAAGTGCATGGGACAAAGAGGCTAAGTAATGTACTGCTCATTTAAAGATAACGTATGGTTTTCTCAGTGACAAAGCCCTCCTGTTTGAAACTACTTGTTAGAGTTGATCCAATCAAATTTTTTCCAATTGTCTGTCTTTTTGTGAGCAGTAACCGACAATGGCTGCCTGTAGCACACAAAAATCTGCTTTTATTTCATGACTGTGACTAATTTACAGCAAATACACACCAAAAGTACTTCACTCCCTCAACTTGTGCAGTACCTGGTCTACCTGGTGGCTTTACGGACCCAAGCACGTGCAAGTTATCCTCGGACGCAGCACATCCGCACGTGGCGTATGCATGCAATGCTGTGGAACCGGCTCCTCAGATAGCATGCTCAGCGTGAGCACCTTCTTGTACGGTGTCTGTTAGGACTTTCCACAGTACCCGCAGGAACCCTATAGAGTCACTAGCACTGGAAGCATTCACACGCAAGCTCTGGAGCATGGATGAACACACAGCTAATATAATGAACTCAGTCTCCTCTTAACCTCTCTAAACCTTCACAAACACCTTACACCAGAGTAAAACAAAAGCATCAAAATTAGCTTCAACTGAGCCAGCAAGACGTCTAAGTTAACAGCACCTTAGGAAGTGGTCTCTTATAAACAAGATCATATATTACTATAGATAACAGACACTTCCCTGTACTTTGTTAAAGATAGAGAAGATAAAAACCCTAGTTGAATAATCTTAAAATGTACACATTTGAAAATAGCACTGCAGGTACACTCTTAAAACAAATGTGTTAGAAATCAACACATTATTTGTGCAATGATGATTTCAACAAATGTGTTAAATTTCAGTATTTCCCTGAGGGGAAAGTTCTACACAGAGTTCAAAGTTCCACACAAAATGTTAAAATTAACGCAAGCTGTGTTGTCCTTATCTGGACATAGAGATGTGTTAAAAACCAACAAAAATTGTGTTATTTTCAACACATTGGTTTTAAGAGTGTACACAGTTTTGCCAAAAAGTACTTCTCATTTCCCTGCTTAACAGTTGAGAATATGTTGAAGACTTTACTGGAGTTAGATCCTAGTTGTAAGAGGAGGGTATCTAACATTTACCAACATATGTATATATACATATGTATACATGTGTAAAAGAATGAGTATGTGAGTGCATGGGTATGCATACATTATGTTGGTTTATGAGTGCATCTATAGGTTTATGAATGTGCATGTACATATGACTATATATATAATTTTCTTTCTCTTCTTTTTTTCCCCTTCTTTCTCTCTTTCTTATCTTGTTTTGCTTTGTGGGTTTGACTTGTTGTTGGTTGTTCATTGTTCAGTAACCTGACAAAACAAAAAAAAATAGCATAGATTTGGAACTGTGCCATCTCTCAACTTAATTATTTCATATGTTAATAATAACTTTTACTTTCTTAGTAAGTTTTAGTGCAAGTCATTTATCTGCTTCTCACCCTCCGACCAAGTCTAGTGAAGAGTACGCTTCAGTTGACATGTATGCTTAGTCTTACCTACATATGTGACACTAAGCAAGTGAAAATGGGAACACACCCCACTTCACACAGAAAAACTGCTTGTTAAGCTTTAGGTTTTAAGGTTGAATTGTCTTTTGTTGCTACATGTACAAAGAATGTCTCTGCTGATCTTGAAAACGTGTTTGTGGTTACAGTGTTATTACTTAGTTAGAGTTAACTGTGTGAAATTCCTGAGCTGCCATTAGTCACACTCTAAGGTAAAAGTCAGCCATTATCTGGTGTTAATGAAACATGTAACTTATTGAGTATGTGTATCACATTCCCCTATGAATTTCCTGATTTTGTAGTTTGTAAGCGTATAGTGTAATTTTGATGTAAGTACTACTTGTTCTGCAGCCAAATATCAAAGAATGTGCTAGTTTGTTTTTGTTTTTGCATTAGCAGTTCATTTTTTATCACTGTTGTGTTTGCCTTGTCTACTATCACACATGTCCAACGGGGAAATCCCTGGAAGTGTGGCATTTTCCTGTTTGTACTGTATGAAATGATTTTTACTGAGATGATAAAGATTTGCACTGTTGGCAGAGGCTGGTCATATTACAGTAGCACTGAGTTTTATAGATGTATTGTTGGGTGGGTTGGGGGGAGTCATATTTTGTTACTCCTTTTTGTAAACGTATTATGAATATGTGTTTTTGTGCTGAGTACTTAAGCCATGCGGTTTGTGAATTTGAAAGACTGCTTACAATTTGGCAGCATCACCACCACTTCAGAAATCTCACTTCTTAGCTGTTGACTGTGTGATGCGTCATTTATCAAGGTGTTACATCATCAAATCATTTTCTGAGTAATAGTTTTTATTGTTGCAGTTTACTGGTAGCCTACTTGCACCTTAATGCATCACTAATTGTAGCAATTTCCTGTTACCTTCATTCACTGAAAATACAGAAGTAATTCTGTGAATGAGAGACAGTTTACATCCCCTGTAAGACATGCCCAACATGAATGTTTGCAATTCATAGTCAAACATGTATGTTTTTACAGATATAAACACTATCCGTTATGACTTCCCATTTCCATATTTCCTTTTGTTGGTGAGTTGAATCCGGACATCCTGCAGAGTCTGTATGCCAGTCAGTCATTTACAATAGGTTGTCCTGATAACGTTTATTTGTTAGCATAAACCCTTTACGGTACATGATTGGTAGGTTAGCTAGCAGGATGAGAAACTCTTTGACCTTACAGTCATAGCCCACACCAGCGCACCCCCCCCCCCCCCCCCCCCCCCCAACCTCATTTCCTTCTTTAAAGGAGGACTTTGCACTTGACAGCTCGGTGTTTGCTTTCGTCAGCAGTGTGGTATGTGTGTTTGCTTTATTGTGATTAGGAATTATTAAGGTGGACTCGCATGTCATCTAATGTTACAGCGTTAGAGAGCCTTTGTATATTTACAGAATAGGCTGCCGCCTGACTCTGTTCAACAAACATCTCATAAAGAATAGTGAGGAAGAGGTTTGTGATGTGATCTGGAGAGCAAACAAACGTGTGAATGGAAAAGACGCATGTGTGTCTCACTTGACTAATGTTTTTTGTGTGTGTGTCTAATATCTGATTTTGTGTGTTGTGAGAGACTGTGTTTCAGCACCAGCCTCTGTTTATACCAACACTCTTTATTGTGCTGCATCGCAGACAGAGATCTTGTCTGACAGGTTTTCCTACACACCCACTCATAAACACATGCATGCTTTTACACAAACGTGGGTGTGGCTTGGATTTTTTTTATAATACTTTTTTTGCTCTCTTCAAGTCAGACTGCTGTTTTGTCAAGCTCAAGGAATGAGCTGGTGACTAGTGTCTTTACCACTAAGGGTGTGTGTTTGCTCAGCTCACCCCAGCTGTGTCCGTCATCTCAGCAGCAGCAGTAGGCTTTTTCACACATACACAACACAACACACTCAGGATGGCGGGGGAGTGTGTTGCAGAGGGTCCGGACCTGAAGGAGATGGCCGAGGAGGAACTATGGGACTTGATTAATGACAACCGCCATCGGATCTGCCTGGGAGTGCGACCATGCACCTTGATCCCGTACCTGAGGCAGGCCAGGGTGCTCACCGAGATGGATGAGGACGAGATCCTCTCCTGCCACAACCTCACCAACCGCAGCATGAGAACCAGTGAGAATCTTGACTTGATATTTTAGTTAAAAGCGTAGATGTCACGTCAGTTATTTGTTTTTCTTTACTGCACCTGGCTTGTTTACATTAACTGTAGATTGCATTACTAAGAGAAAAAGGACATTCCTGTAACACCTGCTGTACTGACATCAAATATGTCTCAGTAAAATCAACATGCCATGTCTCCTGACTGAGTCTAAGCGCTTATCTGCATGCTCATTAACACATTCTTCAAAAATGTAAAGGGGATTTATTGTGCTTTTCCTTATTTTAGGTCATATATATGTATATATAATGTTACAATAGCACCGGCTTTTAACTGCTCTGTCTCAGCGTTTTTTCTACTGTCAACCCGAGCTGATGTAAGCTTGTGACCGATTTCTTCATATGGTCATCTGCCCAACAGTGTACACTTTCACTTCTCCGCTCTGATCACATTATGGCATTTTTCAATATTTTGGCAGTAGTCACTCCGAGCCATGACTTGAGACAAGCTGGCACTCTTTGAGTTTTTTCCCATTACAAAGCAGGGCAAAGTAAAATAAGTTGTTTACCTGTTGGAGGTGCGCAACTCTTCATCAAACATCATCATCACTGTGGCTGCTTTTACTATTCCTATGGATCCTACAGTATATATCTTCATATGCTTTAGTGTCAACTATTTTATAGCTATTTTTCTGCTAATATTCTAAATTCTGCTAAAGTAAGGAAGACATTTAATTTCCTGTAAATTCCTCACAATAAAAGTCTCCTGTTATTTAGTTTTTTTAAAAGCTTTTAATTCTAAGCTGTGTGTAAAACAGGAAATGTTGGGTTTGCATTGGCAGTAATTTAAAGGGAATTTTTGGTATTTTTCAACCTAGACGCTACTTTCCTCATTCATTAGACATTTTGTGTCTAATGAGGACAACAGTTTTATAAATTGGTCCAGTATTGAGTGAGAGCGCTACAGCTGGCAAACAGGCTGCAATGTAATTCAACAGGGCCATATGAAATCTCGCAAGAGTTAGATTATTGCAGAAATCAGCAAAATCTTTAGCTATGACATTGAAACATTTTTAGATAACATTAAGCTACGCCTCCTGTCCTCCAACACAACAAACTCCTCCAGGCACTTCTCTCTCCAACTGTGTCATGGCTAAATATTTAGCTGATTCCGACAACAACTCAACTCTCGTGAGATTTCAGAACAAAACTTTTCTTGAGCGAGACTTGGTCAGGCACAATAGCAAGCAGACTGGATAAAGGGAAAGGTAAAGAAAAAAGTTTTATTTCTCTTTATGTTCTTTTCCATCATTTTGATAAACACTAATAATAATTTAATTCTGTCAGTGGCAAAAAACATGCACTTTTACATTGACAGGCTGCTATTGCCTTTTCGGATTACATTGTAGCCCATTTTCCGGTTGCCAGCTGAATCTAACCCCATTCAGTACTGGACCAGTTTCAAAAACTGTTGTACCCATTAGTCACTTAGACACAAAATTAAGTTTAAATCCAAAAATAACAAAGGTTCCTGTTAACACAACTCTAATATGGCTGCCCTCTGGCATGATTCTGAAAAGTTGAGATCAGAGTAGAGTGGAATCATCGGGATGAGGGCCTTCAAGAGACATAACCTGAGACTACCTGTTAAGAGACAGAGGCTGAACTGAAGGGCTGCATGAATGGCTGTTATAACATATATGAGTTTATTAACTGTGAATCATGCAAAGCTATCCTAGTGGAAATATAAAAATATAAAGGTGAGAATTAACATAATAGGTCCAATTTGCATTCTTATTGTTGGGAAATAATAATGCAGTGCTTTTGTTTCTGAATCAAGCTGTATCCATGTAAAAGAACGTGACCTTTTATCTTTATATGAAATCTGTTTTGTCAACGGTTAGGGTTGGAGTTATAGATGGTATTAAATTACCTTCTATTGTTTAAAGGCTACATGCTGGATCTGCTGAGGACCCAGGGGAGAAATGGTGGTGTGGCTTTGCTGGAGAGCCTGATGATCCATTACCCGACTCTGTACACCCAGGTCACTGGACGCAAGCCCAGCACTGAGCCTTCTAAATTCAGCGGTCTGTGGCCTAAAGTCTTCCTGCATTTTAATGGAAAATGTGTGTTTTACTTGCTTTATGTCTGACTTGCATCACTCTCCTTGCAGGCCTGATAAAGTATTCAGAGTTGACAGAGTATCTGGTCAGAGCAGTAACCGGGATGCAGAAAGAGCTCCAGGAGGCACGTTGTGAGGCTGGCAGAATGAAAGCACGCTGCACCACCCTGGAGTCAGAAATCAGGCAGTTAATGGAGCAGGAAGAGAAGTCCAGATGTCTTCACTCTGAAAATGAACACATACGACGACACTTGTGTTCTCTGCAACGTGAAGTCACCAAGCTGAAGGATGAGAAGTGTGACTTGTATATGCGCTACACAGCAACCATTGAGGAGAAATCTGCTGTGAACATACGCCTCCATGACCTCAACCTGCAGGTCAGTGATTCTCACTTTCTAACCTTGACAAACTCTGAAATCCAGTTTCTCCTCGCTCTCTGAAACACAAAGCGGTGATCTCAGTGGAAACTCCTAACAGGGTCAACGTTAAACAACTGAAATCTGAGCATTGTAGCTCGATGCAAATGGACACCTTCTGTGAAAAGAGCTGTATAACTTCTATTGTGACTCTAGAGGTGCTTTGCCTTCACACCATTGTATTATGGGATACATTCCAGCATTTTTAGGATTTCTTGGCATCTTCAACACCAGCTGTGGCCTTTTTTTGATCAATCTCTCAGACATATTTAAACCTTTTCAAAGTTCTACAATCACATGGTTCTGTATGCAATGGCATGTAATTAAAGCACAGAAACAATGTCATTTTCTTATACACATACAGGTGACATAGTAGCAAATATTTGTAATAATTAACCATTTGAGTCACATTCATAATATTTGTATCAACTAAAACTACTAGTAAAAATGTATTTTACAGTCACATTATTCGTCATTTATCAAGCAAAAATGTAAAACTTTCAACAGTTCTGGATTCTCAAACATGAGGATTCACTGCTTTTGTATAATTGTAGGTTGAATACATTAGAGGATTGTTGGTGAGAAAATGAAACCATCCATGGATGGCACCTTGGGCAAACGAATGGAAATGTTTTTAACTAAAAATCTATTTTTTTTTAAACCACAGATTAATCGCTCCATCTGCATTATTTTGTCTTGTGTGCTAGCAGGTGTACCAGCTGCAAACTGAGCTGCAGAAAGCCTCGATGGAGAACGAGTACCAGAAGCGCCAGTCGATCAGGTGTGCCTCAACTCCTGCCACACCGCAACTGCAAGAGGAAGTCAGAGCTCTGCGCTGCCAGCTGGCAAAAGCAGAAAAGCTGAACCCAGTGAGAATAATTTATAACTTAATCATTCTATGTTATTAGCAGATGTGGTTTACAGTGAAAGAGTCAATAAAATGTCTTCATATATCTCATCTGCTGTCGCTGTTGTGTCCTTCTCAGGCTTGTCAGGACATTCTGGCCCAGGACCTGGCTGAGGCCATAGGTAGCCAGGTGGAGCTTGCGGAACAGCTCAGGTGTTACAGAGGGGAAAATGAGCAGCTGGTCAGAGAGAAACAAGAGGTGTGTGTGTGTGTGTGTGTATTTGCTTGTGTGTGTGTGTGTTTGTTTATGTCCCAAAAACATCAGGACATCAGGAAATGCCATGCAAATTCAGCTTTTTGGAAATCATCATGGAAATGAGTAGCTGTGGGCTGCCATGCATAACCATGGAAAATGTCCAGTTTTAGCAGTTTTTCTAAGCAGTGTTGCATTATGTGGAGACATCAAATAATATCATAGTTGAACAGTCTCTTTGAATTAGAATTTAAAGAGTTACATTTGTTTTTTTAATGGCAATACCACATAGCACCACTCTTTATTTCAAATGTTCCATGTGTTGCTTTGTATGAAAATAAACTTACTCATCAGATTCTATGTGTGTCTGCAATGCTTACCCCAAATCCCTGACGCCTCATTGGTGTAACGTGTGTATTTGTGTTCAGCTCCTGGATCAGAAGGAGTGCCTGAGCCTTCAGGTGCAGCAGCTGACCCTAGACTGTAATATGCACCAGCAGAAGAGCACCTTGATCCAGATCCAGATGAGGGAGGTCCAGACAGAGAGAGACCTAGTAAGTCACTTATATCAGTGCCTTCACTCAAACACGCCCTTTTAAATTCCTTTTGAACAAATTTAAAGAATCAGTTTTTTATCTTCCATCACATCATGTTGTTTGTTTTCCTTGTTGATAAGGTGTGTAGTTATTTATTTTTCTGAAGGGACACTAGTTCAATTCTCTTCTACTGGACACATTACTCTTTTTGCTACATTCCACCTGCAGTAAAGGGTTCTTCTCGTGCTATTCTTCTCTTTCATTCACCTCCATTCGCTCCTCTTTACATAATGGGACATTGTTCATAATGTTCATTGTTCACACCTGAAGAACTTTCAAGTAGTCACATAGCTGCCAACTGCTCCACTAGAGTTATGCAAGACTTCCACAACACAAGACTGATTATACTTGACAGCTCCTGGGTGTAATTACCAGCTCATGCTTGCTGTGTAATGTGGGACACATATGTCCATAAGATTAAGTGTTAATTCAACTTCCTGATTTCAAGCGATATCTGAGTTGCATTGTGTCCTACAATAATTATCATTGTGGATTAAGAGCCTAAGATGTTTGTTGTAGCTTTAGTGAGATAAGATATACATGTAGCATGCAAGAGGTTCTCTAGGTCTCTACCTTTAAATCCCGCCTGAAAACGCACCTATTCAGAGTGGCCTACTCTATCTCCCATTAACTATGCAATCTTCATTCTTGTTTATTTATTGTACTAATGCACTTTGAAGTCACGTTCATATTTATTCTTCTTTATTCTTTATCTTTGCACTAAATGTCACCTGATTTGTATTGTTTGATGTACTGTTGTTGTGTTATATGTGCTATGTGACTCAAACATTATATCCTCTCCAAGATTCTATCATGTATTGTTCTGAGTTGATGTGTTCACAAGAATGTATCAAAATGGTGTCAACCACAGACGCATATTTGTTAACATCATGCCATTATTCTTTAGTCAGGAAATCCCTGTATGAGACATGTGTATCCTGGTTTATGTTACAGGTGGTGTTTGAAAAGTTTAGTATTGTGGTTGTCATGACATTGTGGTTTCTAAATGGAGCATAAACGTGGTTCTACTGTATCTATCTACATGAACGAGCAAGGTGAAAGAACAAGGTGTGTCTGTGCATGGTTGATTCTGCGTAAAATAAATATGAGCACTAATGTGCTTCTAGGCGTACCTGTCCAGGGACGAAGCTCAGGCCATGATCGCTCGTATCCTGGCTGAGAAGGACACCCTGAGGTCACAGCTGGTGGAGACCCAGGACAGGGTCTTCAGCCTGCAAGGCAAACACAGCCACAGAGAAGAACGACAGAGCTCTGAGGTAATTTCTCACACAAACAAATATGAGCATAGAGATGTACATGATGAATAATGATGTTAATGTGGCGCATTATGTTTGTGTCAAAGGAGAGGGAGGACGGCTGGGAGAGCCGGAGGTCCAGCAGTGAAGAATCGTCATTCCCAAATAGACGTAGACTGTGCCGAATGGATGCAGTCAATCCCATGACATCCTTCAATTCTGAGGTGTGTGTGTGTGTGTGTGTGTGTGTGCGTGTGTGTGTCTGTGTGTGTGTGTGTGTGTGTGTGTGTGTGTCTGTGTGTGTGTCTGTGTGTGTGTGTCTGTGTGTGTGTGTGTGTGTCTGTGTAAGATCAGCCATAATGATTTTTTTCAGCACTAGATATCATACTTTATGAACACCGACCGCAACGTGTCCACAAAACCGAGAAACTGTCCAGTTCTGGAATTCAGTTTTGATTCCTAGCCCTGTTTACTTTAATCAGATTTTTTGTTTAGTTTTATAATTCAGTTTATGTTTTTGTCAAGGCAACATTAAACATCCATGCATCGAGAAGTTTGGGAGATTTTCCCAAATGAGGAAAGGGGTTTGTTAAAAAATATGTTTTTGTTCAATGGCTTAAATTATATTATGGTATTGAAAACAATCATGTTGGTGGTCATATTGTAAGATTTTTACCCCTTTTTGAAATATATAGACATTAAAACATTTTTTCTGCATTGTTCTGATTTTATATTTGTTTGTGTATAGTATGAAGATACAGCAGCAAATAGTATCCGATCCCGGAACGCAGAGCCCCCCAGTCCAGACTCGATCCGCAGAAGGGAGGAAGTTCTGTATGCAGACAGCAGGTGTGTGTGTGTGTGTGTGTGTGTGTGTGTGTGTGTGTGTGTGTGTGTGTGTGTGTGTGTTTGTGTTTGTGTGTGTGTGTGTGTGTGTGTGTGTGTGTGTGTGTGTGTTCATTTCATCATTTTATTTGAAAGTACAACATATGTTCCGTCGCTCTTAACAAACTTTAACAGTCCAGGTGTTGTCTGCTGCATTCCTTTCTGTTGATGTAATGTGACAGGGTCCTGTTTCTGGTGGATTATCAATTTACAGAGATAAGAGGGGCTAAATTAGGATCAGACGATTCCAAAAAAAGACACAAATAAGTGCAGCCAAGAGGAAATCATTCAACATATAGTGCAACAACCTCACACCCCTCACCAAACCAGTCTAACTAGATAGTTGTCTCAAATGAAAAGCATATTCTTCTTTATTTAAATGAACTCGGTATAAAGTGTGCACCTCAGGATTAATACTGTGTGTGCTCCTGGTTGTTTGTGCAAGACGGAGACAGAGAAATCTAACGCAGGTGCTCATGTGGCTGTTTTTTTCTCTTGTAGCCTGGAAACAGCAGAGACTGATTCCATACTGGAAGACTTTGTGTTCCTCCCCAGCGGTATGCATAGAAAACATATGATCTCTCTTTGTTTAAGTGACTGTGTACTTGTGTGTGCATTGTTGTGGAGGTAGAGGGGGTTTATGGTTTGCTGTTGTTTAGCAGGACCTTCATCAGCTTTTGTTCAGTGTTGTCCCCTTGCCACAGCTGTAAAGTGACACATTAACCCTGGCACATTATTTCCAGGGAAACAACCTTGATGCCAAATCATTAAACAGCCTCTCTTTTGTTTAGTGGGGAGTGAAGACAAACAGACTCCAAGGCTTTCCTCTTCTAAATGCACCAGCGCCGACAGGTGAGGTGATCCATCATTGTTATAAATAGACAGCTTCATGTTACTTAACATGTTTCAGTAGAGCAGATGGGAGTCTACCTGAATGTGTTTGACACACTGCACACTGAAGGCTGTGCATAGTCTTGAGGTAAATCATAAATTCAGTAGAGTTAATAATGGCACTGGAGATTAATAATCAATAATGTACACTACTGAATGACACACAACATCCAGTAAGAGCTCATAAAGTGCAGACTAGAAGTAGGGCAGTGAGAGCTTTGTCATTGTTTTGGCTCTTTTCTCCAACATGTATTCATAACCCATAGACTATAAATAAAAGTGGAATATTTTGTCACCTGTCCCCATACAACTGAGCATGTGTTACAGGATGTGGGTCCTAGACTGCAGACGGTGACTGCAAACGATTTGCAACCGAACAATAAATACAATGACTTTAATGAATCAAGTAACTTTAAGGTGTACAAGGGTGGGTTTTATTGCTTATGAATTCAACTTTTTTAAAACTGTCACTGTTCTACCATTTACAAAGCACAGTATTTAATGGATTTCAGCTACGTCATGAAGTAAAATGTTTCTTTGTCATGAAAGTAAACTGTAATCTCTGCAATGATTTAAGTGTTTAATTAAGCATTTTATTCGTTCTTTATCTTCTCTCAGCCTGTCTAGAACTTCGGCCCCGCCCTTCCTAATGCGTTCTCGCCCAAAAGCCATTCGGGTCAACGGCCGCGTTCTCACCATCTCCTTCCAGGGGGAGGCGCTACTGAGCCAGCTAACAGTGCTGGGAGGCAATAAGACCGGAGTGTTTGTGCACCAGGTGACAGACGGGAGTGCTGCCAACACTGTTGGCATCAGCCCTGGGGCACAAATAGTGGAGGTAAGTGGAAGTGTGTTTGGGAGCACAGTACTTGTATTCATCTTGCTAGCTGTGAAGGTGTTTCTCATCATACTGTTGCTCTGCAGGTGAAGTACCAGCAGAACAAGAAGGCTCTGAGGATGGTGCTGGAGGATTCCACTTTAGAGGAAGCTGTATGGGCTCTCGGCCAGATCACAGGACTCTGCCACCTCTCCCTCCGGCCCAAGCAAGATGGTACCTCCCACAGTGTTTTTCTGACACGTTTTTAATGAGACATCTTCAACAAAACAAGATGGTGTATGAATCATTTCTACAGCGTTTAAATGTAGATGTTACATTTCATTCTGAAACATATCTTTTTTCCTTTAAGCCAAAATGGCCTAAATATTCATACTGTAAATAAGTCATATAAGTTTATATTTTCCATGATAAAAACTAAAATGGTTTAAAGCGTAATTCCAGTTCATTGGCACTGGGACAATCTGTGCAAAAAACATTTTGCCTATTTCATTTTCAGATACACAACAATTTGCTTTTTACATACACAACATCATATTATAGCAGATCACAGTGATTTTAGAGTTCTAAACTATACTAGTTAGTATCAATTAGGCTGAAAAAAAACAAACTTCAGTTTAATAACTTCACAAGTAAATAAATCAAATTTGCATTCATGTCATGGCTGCCGTTTACATACTCTACAAACAAAGCAAAGCCCACAGCAGGGTTTAATAGACAATCCAATATTAATGGCTCCTCTGTTGTCCATTAAATCCTCTTATCTAATTGTTTCTGTCTGTGTACACATAATTCTATTGGGTGTGATGGGTGGAGGACCGTGGATTTTTTTTATAGATATTGGCCCAACGAACACTAGAAGTCTAATTCTGAACAGATTGCATCATGTAAATCATTTGTCAGATACAAATATTTAGGGGCTTTAGTTTAAGTGTTTTTCTCTTCTTGTTATTCAGACTATGAGCTGCTGCTGCAGCAGCTGCAGAACAATGAGACATCCTCAGGAGACTCCTTCTACGTGCGCGTCAACATGACTCTCCCTGCTGGTCCTAGTGGCACCCTGACTGTTTCCTGCAACGACATCCTGCATGTGACCAACACACGACCAGCAGGCATTGTGGACTCATGGCACGCCAGCCAAGTGCACCCCTGTCAACTTCTGGACCTCCAGAGTGGAACTGTACCCAACTATTACAGGTAGATACACTGATGAAGAATGTAGACATTAGTATTTGAATACTGGAGGTTTTTGTGTCATGATTTTCTGATGTCACAGGGCACAGGGACTTCTGATTCGAACAATTGAAGAAATGAGTTTTCAAATAAAGAAATCTAAAAAGGTAAGAATAATTTATTTACTGCCATCCAATAACCCCCCCCCTCCAATCCACATTTCCACAGTGTTAAATCACACCTTGGAATATTCCTCTCTCTCACCAGGCTGGCCGTGTGGTGGCTCAGAATCAACAGAAAGCAGTGAGGATTGTCAGCACTGGGCGACTTGGCAGGAACCCGCTGTGGGTCAGCGTGGAGGATGAACAGACCAAGAGCCCAGAGTCAGGTACCTGAACATGTATCAGTACAGTCACACAAGTACAAAAGTACTCTGCTCCATTTCTTCTTGAATATTCTGCAAATGTGTACAATATAACAGTGTGTATTCTTTCCCGTGCAGGTGACGCATCAGCACCCAGAAGCTGTGTAACCCTCATGCCCTACTCTCTGGTCACCCCCCACTACCCACCCGTCTGCAGGCCCGTGCTGCTGCTGCCCACCATTCTGGGACGCATGTTGGATAAGAAGCTGGGAGGCTGGCAGGGCTTTCAGCTCTGTAAGCCTGGTAAGAGAAATGTTATTGTTATATACTGACATGGAACTCTGCGCACTCATATTTCATATCTTTCTCCACCTGAGCGTATACCATTGAAGTCAAAATGTTCAATATTGAGCAGGGACACACTTTCCTGAGCCGGCAGATAAGGTTGTTTGTCTTGATGGATCACAAGTTTTATTGGTGAAATAGCTTATGTATGTCTCCCTCTATTTCTGATGTCACGCTGTAATAGAAGTATGTTTTGCTGCCTTAGTAAACAACCAATCTCATATTGTACACTGTTTGACATTTTATGGGTTTGTCTGTTGCTGAAAGTCAGGAAGGAAATAAACTTTGAGAATAAATAGTAATAAAAATGATTGAGGCTATAAAGACAGTAAATGCTAGCCAGTGGTCCCTGTGGTGATAAGGTAAAATGAATTTTGAATGATATTTGTAGTAAATTTTGATTGCATAAGACTTGGATATTTACAAGAATAAAAATACAGGATATACAGAAAAAAATCAAATAAAGTTTAAGATAATACGCCAATTTAAAAATGCATAAATAAATCACAGATTATACAACGACTGGAGATAAAATGACACATTTCCATTTCGAGCTTGAAAGAAAATGATGTCCATGACCTCATATACTATGTTATCTCTTCTTCCCATCCCTGTCTGTTTCTATTTACACTCCTTTTTGTCCCTCCCATGCTGCAGAGGCTCTGAGCTCCAGTGATCACGCCGCCCGACTGCAGAGGTCCGAGATTCTGGAGGAGTGTGATCAGGGAAGAAACTGCTACACCCTGCAGAGCGTCGAGAAAATCATGGCGAAGGTCAGAGCTTTTAACACCAAATCAGAGTTTGTGATGGCTAGTGACTCAAGAGCTGTGACTTACTGTAGGAACTAGTGGTGTGAAAGAGGGTGGGAAGGACCTACAGTAAATGGTTAATTAGTTATTAGGTTGCCTGCACATAAACATATTTCCTTTTTCTCTATATTTCCTCTTTGTACTTCTTTTGTGTTTATTTAAAAATCTCTTTGTACTCATATTCCATTTTTTTGCCTTCTCATCTTGTAGGGAATTCACTGTGTTCTGCCGCTGGGACTGGACTGCGTGCGTCGCCTGCACAGGGCAGACATCTTCCCTATCATCATTTTTATCAGACAGTCTGCCCGCAGTGCTCGTAAGCTGAGGTAAACTCCCTCCTTTTTCATACAAATGCTGACAGAGCTCATGTGGTTGCTCAAGACTCTGATATCACATTCAGATAATCTCTGTAAAGTACACGTATGAGTACTTATCTGTCTGTGAACTGCTCATCACACTGATATCTGACCCCATATTTCATTGCTGTAGAAAAAGATTCATTTCCACATTAAGTTTCTACTCATACTGACTGCAGTCACACATGCATTACTGTGAAATGGAAGAGTACACATCACACATTGAAAACAAGTCATGATTACATGCTATGCAGGTATACAATAATTCTCATGACCTCTTGTGTCACTTGTCTGAATTTATTTATTAAACATTTGATGTGCTACAATCCTGGAAAGACATAAACTGAGTAAATATTAGTAGAAATGATGGAGGCTTTTACATCTTAAATGTGGTTCGCTTCCTTGTTGCATCCTCTTAATAATTAACATGAAATGCTCAACTTTAAAGACGTAATCCACCCTTTATTACACTGTTGCATATCACGATGTTGCCACGTTCAGTGTATTTCAGTAGTGCCCTGAAATCTGGTAATCTTCCTACATTTCCCTGAATGATATTCAACCAAAAAACAGGCTTTCATTTTTAATGAACAGCCTCTGTTTATCAGTTGAATAAGCAAAAGCAGAAAAGCAATGTTCAGTCTTCTTCCACTGAATAAAAACCACACAGCAGTTACAGGATATCCTCTTGTGGCTGTGATGATTTATGTTCAACATGCACCTAGAAGGAAGTCTGTTTTCTGTGATTCAAGACCTAATGTTCAGTGTTTTATGTAACTGAATAATCGTGTACAGTCAAACTCAATTGTAGTTGTGCAATAGAGAAATATATTGTTATGATACTGCTTTCTATATTAGAACTATGAACAAAAACTGAAACCAGCACCACCAAAACCAGCAAGCAAAAACTGGATCAAAAAATCATGTTGTCACTCCTTTCTTTCTTTCTTTCTTTTTTTCTTTCTCTCTCTCAACACTTCTAGGTCAAAGCTGCAACGCCACGGCCAGTCAGAAGAGCAGCTGCTGGCGTGTTCAAGGAGCGAGGAGCCCCTGCTGGACAAGCTGCCGTGTCTGTATCACAACGTGGCTTCAGAGTCCTGGTGTGACCAGACTTCCTTGCTGACCAGCCTGCGGACCATCATCTGGGAAGAGCAGAAGAAGATCGTCTGGGTGGAGCCTGACCTGTGGTGAACGGAAAAATAGAAAGAAAAAAAAATCAGAATGCAGAAGATAAAAAATAAGAAGAAGAATTTTAATTTTGAAAAGGGCTTTTTCATCAACATGATAAAACAGTGTAATATATTGATAATAGTATAAACAAACTTTACAATTATTTTTGTAAACACATGTATGTATCTATGATACTTATGAGTAACTAGGTGAATGAAGGATTCTCATAATGTGTAATTTTCTTTTTAACAATGTATTCATTCTTTACTTCACCCAGAAACATTTTTGGTGTTGTGTGTTGCCTCCCTTTTGGAGGCATTTGTTTAAAACAAATACAGGTGTTAGGTCAAATGTATACTTGACATGAGGACATTTACTATGAGTATGTACTGTATCTCTACAATATGTTGTAGATCAATTTCTCCCACTGTGAGGGATTTCCTTTTATTGCTGTGGATGTGCCAAAACCATTTCATGTACTTAATTAGAATACAGCACGTTTCCGTCAGTTTTATTCAGTTTGCATCAAATGTGATCATTATTAAAATAAACAATCAAAGAATAAATATATATATATATATATATATATATATAGTGGTGTTCCAGTGTTAGCACTGTGGGCCTAAATTCGACAAAAGAACTGGTAAAACTAGACTAAAAGGACAAAAATGATTTATTTCCAAAATCTTTTTCTAAATATTAATTAGAAATGTACTGGTCAGTCAACATCAGTGACCATTTCTGTTCTTCCACAACATATTTATAGATTTGTAGACTAACAACTATCCTGACATGAGTGATTGCAATATTTAATGGTATATGTCATAAAAGTTTGAGGCTCATAATATTTAAATAATATTGCAGTTCGTCGCTACTCTTACTATTTTTGCAGCCCCAGTGTTTTTTGTCAATGTTTCGATTACCGAGTTTTCAAAAACTACTATATGTGAATGAAGTTGAAAGCAGCTGAAAGATAAAAAGGTTCAGATGGAAAGATTAAAAGGGTGATTCTTCAGAACAAATAAAGCCTTTTATGTGTTTTACTCTCCGGTGTTCGAAGATTAATATCCGTCTTTCTTATTTTCAAAATGTCTCAGGTGGAATCAGTTCAGGCTTTAATGAAGACAGGCTACATTTCATACAAAAAGTGTGCGAAAAGAGAAAATCATTACTCTAACTTTCAGCTCCGATAAATTTTACTTTAAAGAAAATGGGAGGAATGTATATGTGTAAGTTTAAAGAATAACATGTACATATTATTATTTTTTAAATGATAATGTCCATCTAAAAGTTCTGATAGTAATCTGAAGATTCACAGCACAAATTACACTAGATGACACAATGTCTTCCATTGAAAACCAGATGATACCAAAACAGAGAAGGAAAGGTAACACTCATTCGTGAAATAATCTATTAAATATTTTTGTACTGTATGACTGTAAATGATATTTGTGTATAAATGTTATCTTCTTGGCTATGTGAAGCTTATGGACCAGTTGCATGTGAGGAGGGCAAGAACGTGCTGTTTCCTGGAAAGACTGTAGCCTCTAAGATCTGTGTTCCTGCCACATCTTCATTTGAAGCCCCCAGACCATCCACACATAGATACTCTGAACAAAGGTCCTTCTACATGCAGCCGGAAAACTGGGAAACAGAGCAGGAGGGGCCCACCTTCCCTCTCCAAACCAAGAAAGAAGAAAATTCTGAGTGCAACCTCTGAGACCACCCCTGTCCCCTCTCTACTTCCAAAAATAGACAGAGGGGACAGAGTGATGCAGCTCTCCCAGAGGTGCAACAGACTGTTCTATTGGAGCCAGCAGAAGCCCTCAACAAAACAGTGACCTAAAACCCAAATGATTACCTGGACATATGCATCATCTTTAAATAAAATCTGTATATTTAAAATGGTGAGTTTATGGGTTTGTTTGAGAAGGATAATAAGTCCTGTGGTTTAATATGAGACAAAAAAACAATATGCAATGTTGAATATTTGTACCAAAACTTTGATTTGAAAAATATGACACTTGCCTGGTATAATGTAGAAAACAAACATACTCCACACACACAGTAACTTCAGTTGTGTTCTTACCCTACAGTATGTTGACAGCATACTGGTGAGTAAACAAAACTTAAAGAACAACGCCTGCTCTTCCACAATCTTAATTTATGACATGGTCTATCTTTTAATCAATTATTTGACTAAAGCCGTTCAACGTTCAATCTTCTATCTTTATATTTAACATTAATAATTATAATCCCATGTTCTAAAAACGCCCCAGGTGCAATTAATTAAGGCTTTAATTGAGAGGCTGCGGCGCGTGCGCGATTTAGGCGGTATTTTTGAGCTGCGTCACCACACGAGGGAGCAAAATCGACGCTGCTTCCAAGAGGAGACGTCGCAGTATGGCGCCTCCTGTATGTCCGTGTTTGGTTTATTTAATGTCAATATTATTAACTTTGTCCAAACACCTCGACACCGGAGGGGTTTCACCTGGCTGCAGCTGCACGGAGAGACAGAGAGACAGGTAAAATAACTCCTGCTAGCTTAATTGGACTGTGTTTGTTCTGTAAACTTACCTAAAATATTTCAAGTTCATTTGTAGAAGGGATTAAAGAGTTTACTGTAGCCACACTGTGCAGTTTAGCCTACAGCTTTGCAGATAATTGACAATTTGTCCTCAGGCCTCAACTCACACCTCTTAAACCTGTTCATGTATCTGAGTACTTTAATGCGGGTTCACACTGAGTTACAATTGAACACAGAGGAGCAGAACATTGCAAGAAAGCTACAATGTCCAAGTTGATTTAATTCAAATGATATCGTGTAAAATTCTACTTGTAGTTTAATGTAATAAAACCATCATATTTATTGAATAGAATTACAATTTTGTAATTTTATCCACTCTATACTACAGATAATTTCCAGCCTATTTCAGAAAGGTGGCTCTATACTCATAAATGATATCCTATGTAAACAACTTTACAATTAGGAATACTTGGATTATATAGGATTTGCCCATTGTAAATGATTTGTCAACTGCAATGATTGAATTAAATGTTGGTAAATAATTTCTCAGTGCTTTACAGATCACACATATATTAAAATATTTTTAGGCTGCCATGTTATGAGTCATATATGGTCACTGACCACTTCATAAGGTAAGTAAGTAATTTCTGTATTTATGAAGTTTATACATTTTCAGTTTTTGTTAACATTGTCAAGAAGCTGACAGTTCTACTTTGTTTATTATTGAGGTCATGGTGGGCCATTGAGGTGTACTATGGTGCACTATATTGAATGGTGTTCTTAATATCTTGTCCACTCCATTATGAGGTGGGCAAAATATTAGGAACACCAGTCAATATAATGCACCCCAGTACACCACCACCACATAGTACAACCTCAGTAATAAACATAAAGTAGAATTATCACCTTAACAAAAACTGAAAAAAGTAGAATTTATGGAAGAGCTGTTATATTGGATTGAATTAGATTGTACAGGGGAGGCTAATGAAGTGGCAGGTGACTGTATTTTTTATTTTTATATCTCAAATTATAATAAGTACTAATTTCCAGGAAGTCATTACTGACATTTAAAAACGTTGTAAGTGTGTCTTTGTGTAAGGTGGTACCACATGGAGGAAATAATGAGTCACTAAGTCTTTAAAAAGAAAACAAATCAGGTGCAGTTTACAGTTAGTGACTGGGAATCGTTTTTGATAGCTCAAAGCTATGGTGCTATGACCTCCAGCTGCCTCAGGGGGGAGGCAGAGAGAAATGAATGTCAGTAAAGAGGGAGTGGTTGAGAGGAGGAAAACATGGTTCCTACTGAGAGAAGGAAGAGCAAGGGGAAGATGAGAGGGGACAATTTGATTTCTGACCACAAGCCCAAAGCACCACTGTCTTTCATCAGACTATCATGCTGTTTCTGTGGCTGTTTCCCAGCTCTTGATTTTACTGCCTGTGTGTACCGGGCAGCAGAAAACAAGGATAATCAATGCTCCCTACACCCCCTACCATCACACCCGCCTCTTTTATCTGGTGGTGATTATTGACTGGATCTGAAGGATTTTTTTAAGACTTCCACTGAATCAATTTCCTCTCCTGGAAGACGTTTTTGGCTCCATCAGGGTCCAAAACCCCAAACCCTCCCCCCTGTTGCTGGGAAACCACTCCAGTGATTTGTGTGTTGTCAGAGTGCATTATAGACAGTGACACAGTGAGAGAGAGAGAGAGAGAGAGAGAGAGAGAGAAAAAGAAACCTTGGATGGCTGGAGGAAGGGGTAAGAAAGAGAGAGAGGGGTGGGGGGGTTCAAAAAGAAAAATTATTATATGCATCTACTCTGGCTCCTTCTTTGTATACTATCTCTTTTTTCAAACATACACACACATGCAACTTGCATACTGCACTGTAGGGCTAGATTAACATGCTTTGATTCCCCTGTCTCTCTCTCCCTTGCTCCCTCGCTCGCTCTCCACTGGCATTTTAACTGGGTTGAGTTTCAGTTTTTGGGATTAAAGGAATAAGGAATGTGTTTGGCAGAAAAAACTGTTGGGAGGAATATTTGATGTTTAATTGATAGAGGTTTGATGTCAGAGCAGAAGACTTGTTATTTACAATTACCCTAAATCACAGTGTGTGTGTGTGTGTGTGTGTGCGTGCCCTCGTATGCATGCATATCTGTCTGTCGTCTATGTCCATATCTGTGAGATTTACAGTCAGGAGCCGTGTCTTTGTGCACTATAAGTGTGAACGCTTTCATCTTACAATCAGAAACGCCTCTCACTGCCAAATTCCTCCCTCCTTGATGTGAGAGTTAAACTGTCACATTAATTAAAAACAATATGGCCATCTTGAGCTCTACTCAGTACATTTTTCATACCTCAGTAACAAATTGAAATTGAAGGGGAAAAAAAGGAAAAATTGTTACACAACAGCTGTAACTTGAGTTGCATGATATGAATATGAGGATGCTATGTGTGCAGTAGCATGAAAATGGCTTATGTCACTGTGGCCCAAAATGTATCATTTGCAACAAAGATGTAAGCCATGGGTTTTATTTCAAAATAATTGGTTCATTATATTATTCTTTCCTGTTGCCGTTGGTAGTCAATAAACACCTTCTGCTTGCACCAACTCTCACACATGGTCCACCCACACAGGTGTTTTCACTTATTTAGCCTGATCAGAGCTCCTATACTACACTACATTGTATGTCCATTTTATTTGAGTGTTGGGATTCCTCAAAAAATCACAAAAATATGTATCCATTGCATTTACGCCGCTGTCTACTGACAATCCCACAATGCAATGTGTCACATCTTACAGATGTATGAAAATAACAGTATTGCAACACTACACCTGTCAGTGACGAAAGATTAATAAATCCCCTGAGGGAGTACTAAATAAGGGAGTGATTTCAGACACACCTCCTGACAGAAGCAGGTTTAAGATTATGGTAATACTGTTGATTTATTTGATTTGATAAACATTAAAGCCATATTGACTAATTTTTTATTTTTTATTGCCGTGGCACACCTAAAAACAGTTAATGGCACTTAATAAAGATTTATGGCAATGGGTGCCTATTTACCCTCCAACACACTCAGCAACATTAGCCTTCAATGGGAGTCATTTGGAGTGTTTCTGGAAACTTGGCAAATGTAAGTCCAATATTCAGTCTCCTTTTTAGCTCTGTGTCAAACTCATGGGGGAAATATGTGTCTCTGCCTTCAAACAGTTAGTCACTTACTTTGCCTGTCTGCTGTTGGGTTCTTGGCAGGAATTGTACAGTAGTTTTATCAGAGCTGTTTCATTACAAACAGCTGCCCGCTGCATATAGAAATGTTGTTGATGAGTGAGGAGTCATGGGCTGGAAACCAAAACAATAGGCTAAAACAGGTTGAAAACTCAATAGAACTGAGGGAACCAGTAGAATTGGTAATGACCATGATTCATTTGATTTATTGTTAATGTGAAAATTATTAATTAACTCATTAATCAATTAGTGGAGATTTAAAGGGTTTGCTTAGAAGTAATTTCACACAGCACCAGATAAAACTGGTCAAAAAAGCCACACCGCTCTGATATGTATTGATAGTTATGGTAATTTACAGTAAATGAACCATTTCTAATTAAGTGCCAACCAGCAAAAATGTTGTTGAACTCATTCTTGAATTTTGTTGTTCTTGGGGATGGAATTTAAAACCAACGTAGAAGTCACTTCTCTCCTCACAGAGTGACCCTCAGATGACCTGGCATGATGTGAAAGACGTCACATAGGAGTGGCTTGAAAACCCATGTGTGAGTTTCTCCAGGCAACACACCCACACATACACACACACATACACACACATACTCTTCTCAGTCAACAGTTTGTCAGTGCACAATAGGAGTATCAACGCCCAACAGTGTCTATCATCAGTTGCTTTTATTTTAGCTCTAAAGACATGCACGTAGCCTTGTGGCACTGACCAGATAAAATAAAAGGTGTGTAGTGTTTGATCACAAAGGTATGTATCAAATGTGACATTACAGTGTAAAATAATACACACTACAGTGTGATTGCAATGCATTTGAAGCACTGATGAGAAGGAAGCAGGATTGACATCAAGGCTTGTTTCTACCTCATTCTGCTTAGTTGTCAATCATTGCATCAAAAGTGAGTACTGAACTATAATCAAAAAATAGTTTGACGAGTTTTAGGAGACCCAAATAGCTGCAAATCAGATGTCAGTAATATTGTAATCCTGTTGAACAAAGCATTTACAATAAAACATCAAATATGCACACAGGTTAATGTATCAGATTAAAGAAAGATTAACATCTAACAGACTACAAACCTGGAAATTCCTAGAGGGATGGGAATCATTTAAAAACAAAAGTAAGTATGACCCTCAAGGACATAACATATACAAGATATAAGGTAAAAGCACAAATATCAAGAGACATTCACTGAAGATCCAGCACGCATGCATCAAAATTTATGCAAGAGTGAGTGCACAAATATTAAGTTTAAAATCCAGATACAATGCAAATTTCAAAACACAAAAAAGAACCAACCATTGTGCTTCATTATTACCTTTTGTTTGTTTCTGGGAGCAACTGTAATTAAGAATAGCTAAATTGCTAATGTGTTACTGGTTATTCTGTCACTTTTTTGTTGCTCATGTAAAATAGATTGTAATCACCAATAACCTGATTTTTGTATAATTTATGTAAATGTAGCCTGTTAATGAGATTTACTTAATATACTGTATTGGAATGTGTGCACCATTTATAATCATCCAACATGTGTAATCATCTACTACAAATATGCACAGTAGATTATGTTTTTGATATATAAGCTGAAAGAACTGATGTGTTTTTGCAGGTCACTGGTATAGAAACTGATAAGTGCTCATGTTCAAGCAAGTGTAGGCATGATATCTCATCAGACAGTCAGGAATATTTATTATAGGATATAAAAACTACAATCTGTAACTTCTAGCATGCCACCATGTAGTGACAGGTTGACAGCAAAATAGTTTGTTTCTGAGTTGTGTTGGACTCACTGTTTATTAAAATCAGTCCACTGCAAGCTTGCAAAGTGTCACACTACTGGGCTTTTGTTTTATATCAGTATTTGAAAATAGACACGTGTCGTATTTAAAATGTAGGTTCAAGTGAGCTGTCTTCTTTGAATGGATTTTATTGGAATCGTCAACTGTGAACGTGCCACAACAAGCCCGGCTTAGTAACACCAGCAAGTAGTCAACAAGCACTGCTTTGTTTGTTATATTACACTCCCTGTTTGTATATTAAACCGATTATTTACAAACTAAGAAGCAATTAGTAGTCCATCTTTAAAATACCAGAAACATAAATCTCATTGAATAAAATGTATATGTAAGGAAAATAAAAGAGAAGGAGAACAAGCAGTCACGGGATGTTTGGCATCTCTTCCTCAACACCACAGATCATTACACTACAAAACTTGTTTGCACACATTCTTGTACAGACGCATATGATCCAAATCTTTATAAAGATAGCAGATGTATGTGTGTCTGTGTGCGCATATGCATGTGCGTCTGTGAGTGATGCTGTCAAACAGTGAGCAAAAATATAGTTAGAGGAAATACTGGAAACATTAGGGTTCATGTAATGTGCATTTTACAATGTAAGCAATACCACAGTTGTCACCGAACCAAGTTGACTTACTGTATCATGCATGTTCACACATACAGATGCACACACACATACCTCTCTCTCCCTCTTTACCCTCCTCTCACCCACCCTCCTCCACCAGCCGTTCTTCTCTCCCCCTCCATTCTCTGGCTGACAGTGAGGGTTGAGGCAGGCTGGAAGGCTGTGAGTGGAGCCATTGTGCCCAGAGGTCAGTGAGAGTCAGAGATACACAATGCCAGGGTCAGAGTCACTGCGGTGATGGCCCGACCACTTGGCAGCACCATCCTACTCAGTCAGTGAAGAGAGGGAGGTTTCAGAGAGAGAGGGGGAGAAAGAAGGAGGAGATACAGCGAGCAAAAGAAAGGAGTTAAAGGCGAGAACTTTAGAAGATTTATTTTGTTGAAAAGAGCATTCACTTTCAGGTTAAGATTTTTCTTTTACTTTGCTTTTTCATATAGGGTTAACGTTTTTGCTGTCACAAAGATTTTTATGTAGATTAAATGTATGAATAGAATGAAATACAAAGAGCATACAAGGAAACAGTGAAAGAGCGTATTTTAAGTTGTTGAGGTGAATCCTCTCATCAGTCTTGCACGCTTATGACTTTCAATAAATGTTCTGTCATGTCTGAATAAAGTCAGAAGAAACACTCATAGACACTCAAAGACAAATGTCTTGTATGAAAAAAGGCATCACTTTTACAGAGTGGGGAAAGCCAGCAATGAAACATACTCCATGTCTGAAAAGACATGAAGAATTGATTGTAACTCTTTTAAACATTGAAGCAGTAAGAAAGCAGAAGAAGAATAAAGGGTTTATAAAAAAAATGTATGTACTTGGGGAAGAGAGAGACAGTGAGGAAGACACACATAAAGCTGGCTAATAAAGACAGTCACAGTCAAATACTCCTAGAGTTTGGTCATGTAAAATAGCAGTGTGCTTTGTGTGGAAAATATTTCCAAATCTCATTGAGAATGTGCCTATCAAAAGACAATAATATCCTTAGTTTTTTGTGTGCCTTTTAGGTAATTTATTAGAAGAAAACTCCTTGTCTCAGTGCTGTTTAGCACAACAGCAATACACAGCGCAGATACAGAAGGGTGAATTGTTGTTTAATGTAACTTGTTTTAAAAGTCAAGTGGGATCATGTTGAACTTATTTTTTTGAACATTGTTGCGCAAATGTGCAATTCAGTCAAGTATTATTGTTGTGCAAATGTGCAACTTTACTTTTATTTTCTTTCTTTGTTCTTAACTCTGGCAGCAGTGGTCTCAGCACCCAAGACGAATTTCCTTTCGGGTACAATAAAGTATATATCTATCTATATCTAACATGAGCACAAATGTATATTTCTAAATGGATGATTATTGTGATTTTCACAAAAATTACTGAATTGTAGTAAGCACTGTAATACAAGCATAGATGTTTTCATTTCTTCAGTCTTAATATAAATAACAGACATAATGTCAATGTTCTGTTCAATAATCACATCTTGTATTTTACTGCCCATTGCCAGTGAAGCGCTAATGTGTTGGTCTTAAGCTCTCTCCAGTCTATAAATGTAGCCCTGGCTGGAATAAGGACCATCTATTAGATGACCTGCTGTCACCCAGCTAGAAGACAATCAATACTCTCTAATAATGATGTCATTTACTCACAGTAAACCACAGATAATGACGAGACTGGAGGTCTCCTGTTATTACCTCATTTCATGGGTTTTGTCTCAATGAAAGGTATCAACCGTTGATTCCACTTTGTAGCCAGTAGAATATTGTCACAGAATGAATTTGACTTTAATCTTTTTTTAAAAACACTAAAATGTGGAACCATCTATGTTATAAGCAGTGTTAAATTTAATTTTATATATATGTGTGTGTGTATGTGTATGTGTATGTGTATGTATGTATGTATGTATGTATATATATATATACACACACACACAACAGCAAGGCTTATTAAGATACAAAAGCCAAAGTATACCTTTATGGTGGCTTTTTGGTGTTTATCCTAATGCTGAAATTGAGTAAAAATGCTGATAATTTTACAGTATATCAAACAGGTATTTTTTAAGAATATACTGTATGTACTGTGCATCAACAAGCTCTGACTAAGACAGTGTGCAGAATGCAGTTGACAACAACTGTTGAGCAGTTAGTGTATTTACTTAATAGACTTACTGCACATTTGTAACATGCAGTTTATATGCTGCAAAGTTCTATAAATAATGAAAGCTTGGACACTTTCAACCAACTTCAAGCACTTTCTTTAAATAATGTACTGGGGCTTTTATACATCTTTTTTTAGATTCCTGCTACTGTACTATTATGTTGCTGCAGATGCAAGAATACAGCCTATCATTTGTATCTTAAACACAACATTTTTGCTCAGTTAATCTTAATTAGTTGTTAATTGTTTAAACATTTGTAAGAGCCGAAGCTCTTGATACAGTAAATGTTGGCTGTTTGCCCAAGCAAGTCCATGGTTCTGCTTGGGGACTTCAATGCTTGCGTGGGCAACAACAGAGAAACCTAAAGGAACGGCCTGCCTGATCAAGTGGTGCATGGTTATTTGATTCTGTGTTAGCCATGGATGGGCCATATCAGAAACCATGTTCGAGCATAATATTGTTCATAAGTGTACCTGGTACCAGAACACCTTAGGTTATAGATTTGGTTGCCTTTGTAGTTGTGTCAGCAGATATTTGCATTTCTTGTACAATTGGGTAAAGAAAGGAGCAGAGCTGTCAACTGATCACCACCTGGTTGTGAGTTGGATTCAATGGTGGCAGAGGCTGACAGACAGACCTGGGAGACCCAAATGAGTAGTGAGGGTGGATAAGGAACATCTTGTGGAAACCCCTGTTCATAAGGCCTTTAACTCGCACCTCCCTAGGAATTTCAGCTAGGGAAGGTTGGGGACATGGAATCTGAGTGGGCCATGTTGTGGCTGCTCAGAGTTGTGGCAGAAAGGTCATCGGTGCCTGTCAAGGTGGCAACCCGAAAACCTGCTGGAAGCTGAATAAGGAGGTCTTTCAAGTCTGGCTGGTCCAGGGTTGCCTTAAAGCAGCAAATGGGTAGTGAAGGGCCAAAAGGGCAGTAGTGCAGGTAGTTGCTGAAGCAAAAACATGGGTGTGGGAGGTGTTCAGATATGCTATGGAGAAGGACTTTAAGTTGGCCTCAAAAAGCTCTAGCAAACCCTCAGGCAACTCAGGAAGGAAAAGCAGGGCTTGGCCTAGGCTGTTTTAAGCAAGGGTGGAGAACTGCTGACCTTGGTGGGAACATTGTCAGGTGATGAAACGAACACTTGAAGATCTCACTCATATCCATGGCACTCATATCCCTGGCAGAGGTCTCTGAGGTAGTCAAAAAGCTTCTCAGTGGCAAGGCGCCAAGTGTGGATGAGATTCATCCTGAGATGCTGCAGGCTCTGGACATTTTTGGCTGTCATGGCTGGTATGCCTCTTTATTGGTGTATGGAGATGGAGCTGAATGTAAAGCGACCAGGGTGAGAGTCAGCACCGTCAAATCTGAGGCTATAGTGCTCCACCAGAATAAGGTGGACTGCTCCCTCTGGGTTGGGAGTAAGTTGCTGCCCCAAGTGAGGGAGTTCAAGTATCTCAGGGTCTTGTTCACAAGTGATGGTGTGACGTCCCTCTCTCCCTTTTTCCTTGGGCTTCTTGGCTCAGGAGCCAGTGGGTGGGACTAGAGGACGTCAGGGAAACTACCTACACCTGTGTAGTTTAGGCCTCAGCCTATTTAGCTGGCTGCTTTGTAATTACTTGCTCTCTTCTCTTCCTTCCAGGCCTCCACCAACCAGATGGGTTAGACTTTTGGGTTTCGGTTGAGTTGGCACATATCGCACCACACATTTCACTCATCCACACACTGCATTCATGACGGATATAACTGATTATTTACTGGTTATTTAACTTATGTTTGTAATAAATATTATTTTAGATACGTGTTGTCATGTGTGATTCCCATTTCTGTTATGGACTTTGAGCCAGTTCGTAACAAATGGGGGCTTGTCTAAACTTTGTCTTGCTAAGGTTAAAAGCGTAATGTGATTATGACATGATTTTTGTGAGACTGGTTGTCTGACTGATTTGCTTACAGCCTTAGGCATGCTGTTTTCACATGGCATTTGAATAGGCCTTGGTAGCATGTATTGTGTTGCCAATGTGTATGGGTTTCACACATGAATTTGTTTGTTCTTCCATAGATTCTGGTTGTGGGGTTGGAAATAGGAGTAGCATTTGTGCCCTGTTTGGGTTTTATTCAGTTAACTTTTGTTTTGTTTTTAGTTCAACTGATCTGCATTTGGTAAGTGTTTAGCCTTTTTAATTGCAATGCCTGGATTGGGATAGCCATTTTTGTTGACTCATGGATCCCCAGTTAGGTTTAAGTGGCTTTTTCCCATTAGGGGATTGGTCATGTACATACTTAATGTGGCTGCAAACGTGGGTAGAGCAGTTGTCTCGGGAGCACGTCCCTGGATGCGGAGGGGTCGCTGGTTTTCCAGTTGCTCTTCTGCCCCAGTGGTTTGCAGTGCATAAGAACCCCCCACAAGTAGTGGCACGAAGACTAGGGTTGAGTGGAGTTAGATAGTTTTGGTGGCAGTTAGATAGGGTTGGGGAAGGTCTGGTTGTGATCATGGCTGTCCCATACCTTGTATTGTACTTATGGTGCCAGCACTAATGTTAAAAGTCTGTTTCTGTAGCCCACAGGCGTTGGTAATGGCTTGTTCTGTGCTTTTGTACCTGAAACTTGCACATGCTTTCCAAATTCAATAATGCCAATATGTCTCAATATAAAGTGGTGGTTGCTAGGAACTGGCCAAAGGAACATGCTTTAGTGTTAAATGGATCAGGTATACTTTAGGACTAACATATACCCAATTTGGTTTGGAAATGGAACTGGATTTTATGACAGTGAGACTGTTATTTGGAATGTGGAGTCTGTCAGCTTTGGTAGAAGATACTACAGCTCATGCTGTTGTTTGTGCATGGGGTTTGTTGGTGTAGCAAGGTCCTCTTTGTGTTGGCACATGTGTCTCAGGACATTTTTGGTGGCTTGTTAGCCTTGGTGCTTTTGGTTGGAGGATCCTTTTGTATGTCTACTTTGGTTTGGTATCTTCTGTTCCAGTGTTGTGGTTTGGATAGCTGGGATTTGTAAGGGCAAGACATTGATTTGTCTAGCTGCAGATGACTTGGTGAATACTTGGGCATATTTGGGCTCAGGTGTTTATCATAGACCATAGCTTCTCACTGTTTCCTGTGAAAAAAGTTTGCATAGCTGTTACAACTTTATATGTTGGACCTAAAGTTGTCTTGTTGCTTTGACATGTCTTCTGTTACACCTGTTCTCATTTAATCTGCCTCTTAATTTGCTCCTAAGGACCCAAGGTTGCTGAGGTGGTACCAGGTGACGGCTTGGCGCATGGAAGGTGTCAAAAGTATTTGGCCAAGTTGGTTTGTTTACAACACACTCACAATTGGAAGGCAGTTTGGTTTCAGTTAATGTTAAGTGACATTCTGCATTAAGTGGAATGGTTTACATGTCTTGGATGGTCAACCTGGAAGTTTTTAAGGGGGAGGGTGTGACGTCCCTCTCTCCCTTTTTCCTTGGGCTTCTTGGCTCAGGAGCCAGTGGGTGGGACTAGAGGACGTCAGGGAAACTACCTACACCTGTGTAGTTTAGGCCTCAGCCTATTTAGCTGGCTGCTTTGTAATTACTTGCTCTCTTCTCTTCCTTCCAGGCCTCCACCAACCAGATGGGTTAGACTTTTGGGTTTCGGTTGAGTTGGCACATATCGCACCACACATTTCACTCATCCACACACTGCATTCATGACGGATATAACTGATTATTTACTGGTTATTTAACTTATGTTTGTAATAAATATTATTTTAGATACGTGTTGTCATGTGTGATTCCCATTTCTGTTATGGACTTTGAGCCAGTTCGTAACAATGGTAAGATGGATTGTGAGGTTGCTGATAGGTGCTGTATCAGCAGTAATGCAGGCATTGTACCAGATTGTTGTGGTAAAAAAAGAGCAGAGCCTGAAGGTAAAGCTGTCAGTTTACCAGTCTGTCTATGTTCCATCCCTTACCTATGATCATGACATGAGCTTTGGGTAGTGACTGAAAGACTGAGATCACGGACACAAGCAGCCGAGGAGAGTGTCTGGGTTTAGCTTCAGAGTTAGGGTGAGGAGCTCGGACAACCAGAGGGAGCTCAGATTAGAGCCACTGTTCCATTGCATCGAAAAGAGCAGACGGAGGTGGTTAAGCACCTGGTTAGGATGCCTCACTCTGGACGTATTCCAGGCACGTCCAACTGGTAGGAGACCCTGAGGCAAACCTGTTACATGCTTGGGACTACATATCTTTTCTTGCCTGGAAATGCCATAGGATCCTACAGGAAGAGGAGGATCAATGGATTGATTAGTCGATCAACAGTTCCTGGTTTCTGGTTTCTTTTGTATCTTTTGGGTTGTGGATTCTTTTTTGGTTGCTTCTCAGCCTTTGGTAAACATTGATCAATGTTTTTCACCATTTTCTGACATGTTGAAGACTAATTGATAATAAAATGAATCATTGCATCCCTACCAACAAATATCAAAGCTGAAGGGGAAATTAAGTTTAGATCCTTTAATATGTTCACACCTTGGCCCTCTAATATACCAGTCTAGCTCTGCGTTTAGTATAAGAATGTTTGATATCCATGTATGCATGTCCATATTTACTAACTTACTAACATCTGCTATATTGATTCACCCAAAAATAATAATTTATTTGTAGCTGTATTATAACAGAAGGATGTAGTAGTTTGTCCTTTGTGTGTGTGTGTGCGTGCAGGTGTGCATGTGTTGGAAATTCATGCTGAGGTGAGGTCTGAGGCGCAGGTTGATCCATGGTCGATCTGACAAGAAGCACAGGGAGTCAGAATCCGCCTGCAGCCAACTGCCCCCCCTACACACACACACTTTCCCTTGCGCGCACACACACATACACACATTCACCCCTGCTCCTTCATTTACTACCCCCCACCGCATCCCATCCTCCATCTCCCTACTCCCCTCCTCCTTCTCCTCCCCGCTCCTCCCTCCAGGATGCGGGTAAAGACAGCGAGGCTGAAGTGGATGTCAGGGGGAATTAGACGCTAGCAGACAATTTGATTTCTTCTACTTCAAGGCTTCCTTCTTCTCCATAGACACAGGCAGCAGAGAGGGTGATGGCCACGGATAGCAGGTCTAAGAGAAGAGGGAGACCGATAGAAAAGACAGAGAGAGAAGTAGATCAAGAAAGAGACAGAAGGTGCAAGATGAATGTAAAATTGAAGAAGGCAATTTGAGACATATACGAAATAAAGAGGCAGATAATTAAGATTGACACAAAAAAGAAATAATGAATAGATGAAACCAGAGAGGAGAAAACGGAGCAGATGAAAGGTTGAGTGTGTCAGTGGGAGAGAAAAAGAGGAAGACAATAGGAGAGGCCATTGAGGCAGCCACTTAATAGTCCACCCACTCGCTGTTGTCCAAATGGGCAGATTGACGCCTGTTAGCTCCTTTAATAGCTCCTATAATGGACCACAGTTAAGGTGGGCGGTGAGAGAGGGAGCCATCCTGTCCAAAGTAACTCAATTTCTCAGTTCTGTTCTCTCGTTTCAGCCCCTTTCAGCACATGAGGGCGGTGAGCAGATACTGTGCTCTTACCTCACTGTGATCGTGTACGCAGATAGATTTACTAACCCGCAGAGGACTCTGGCAAGGTGAATTATGGCGAGAGTGGTCGACCTTGTGGTAACATAATGTCAGTTTGTGTGTGTGCGTCTGTGCTTTGCTGGGAATGTAAAAGACAGCACGGAGAGAAATGCTGGTTTAGCTACAGTATTAAATATGGAAGTCTTGATAAGTCTACTCATACTTTGACCATTCAGATTAAAATGTCGGTAACACACACATCTTCATCCCTTAAACCTCACTGACCTACTGATCAGTCATAACAAGTACGTACATGATGTACTGCCAAACATTGTTCAAAACCACAGAACCTAATTTAACCTTCTTGCAGAGGTCCCAAAGTTTCCAAAGAAATAAAATATGTCAGGCTGGATTTTGGGGAAGTGTGTATAAGATGATAGCATCTAGAATGTTTCCATTTTAAGACAATCTTTATTTCTCAAAATAATGGAAATGTTGTTTTTTAAAGCCTGCACTTTACTTACAAAATTGAGAGATACATGCAGTACATAAACATGTGGTCATACCTCTATATGCACTTATTGCATCAGTCAAAACTTTAGACACACCTTCCCATTAACTTGAATGAATAAAGTGTCCATAAGTTTGACTGTTACTGTACAATCATGCCCCAACATATATTCCCATATGGGTATACACACACTGAAATACATCTATACATGGTGTTCAGCTGAGTATTTTATTTAGGGCTTCATGGAGTCCTGGGTTTGAATACTTAAGCCAGGGAAACCATGATATAGCTTTAATGAAGACTTGGAATGAGCTGATACAGATATGCACTCTGTAATGAAGTTTGGCAGTGTGGAATAAGATGATTGTATCAACTTATGGGTAGCAGGGGGACTGATAAATATATTCATAGACATATTATGTGTTTGACTGTGCATTGCTATATTATTAAACCTTCTCTGGCATTAATTCTGTATCTTAAGGCTTAATTTGAATTTGATCAAAACACCTTAAATAGCCAGAATATTCTTCCCAGTTTTTGAATGATATAACATTTATGTAGAGTGAAAATGCAAATGTATTATCTATATTGTCAGTGAAAAAATACAGTTTTCACATTTTTATGAAAACTGGTAAATATTGGGATTTGTTAATATTTTGCTCTTTTACATGAATGGTAACATCTCTGGCAGTGCATGGAATTACTGCACCATGCCAGTAAAGCAACTGGAAATTGAAATTTAGTACCTTGTTAATTGAAAATATACCAAAGCTAACAATGTACAAACAATGACCTCACCTGTGCACAACCCAGGACACTTACACGGCTTGACATACAATCTACACCCAAAGGCAGAGGGTTGTGTTCACTGGAGGACTTTGGTTACATGTGGATTTTGCTGCCAGTTTACAGTTCCTGTTGTTTGTCAAATATCCACCTCAACTGCAGGCAGTGCCACTCCCTGAGCTGTACAGTTACTCCAGGCTGTCGGGCTCCTAGCAGGGGAGAAAACTGTATATCCGCTCCAGTTGTGGGTTGCCAGACATCGAACATACCCAGAGTAACTTGTTAACTGTTCACTGTTGGTGCCCTTCAGCCCAGCGGCTATACTTTGCATGCCTACAACACCCCCACTCCCTCATCTCCCCACCTTCCCAAACCCCCCAGCTGGGGGTTGCCAGGTCCTCAGTCCACCCAGTTGCAGGTTGCCAGATCATAGTAAGCCCATGCAGTGTGGGGGGGGTCTGAGGCGCTGCCTGTGGCCCGGTGCCACGCTGGGCCTGGTTATTATCTCCAGATGACATCAGCATGAGCAGCAGATGCCTTTTTGGCCACAGGGGCAGAGAGAGAGAGTTAACATGTGTGTGCGTGTGAGGCTGTCTGCATGCTGTTCACGACAGGATCAGGCTATTTATTATCTCCCTACTTATCAGGCCATCTCCCTCACTCAGCTGGGAAGGAGTGTCTGTTTCATTCTAAAATGGCCATTTCTCCTCGTGATGATAATGTAATCATGCAAAGACACACACGCACACTCACATAGGGAGATGAACCATTTAATAATAGTAATCGTTATCTATTTGCTGTGGCAGTGATTCTAACTTACACGTGAAAAATGACATGATAATTAGCCTCATGAATAATTATGATACTAATTGATAGTAAAAGCCACAGTGATAGCAATGAAATACAACTGCTTGATGTCACACTGGAATACACTTTACATAACAATCATCTCAGTAACAGTGTGAATACATGAATAATGTGATTTACACTGATGCACAATACCAGACGATACTGCTGTTAATGATGGTGATCAGGTTTGTTATGTAGGTCACCTGGTGTGTGTGTGTGTGTGTGTGTGTGTGTGTGTGTGTGTTCCTGCTGAAAGCTACTGGTTTATTTATGCCTGTGTTTTCTTTGAGGGACAGGCTGAAGAGGCAGGAGATTAAACTCATGGAAGCAAATCAGAGCAGAGGCAGACGATTTAGATTAAAGCGCCCGCACCTTACCAGGTTTAGCAAGCACACGATGGTGTGTAGATGTCTGTGCACACATACGTGTGTGTGTGTGTGTGTGTGTGTGTGAGAATGTGCCTGTTAGCATGTGCAGGCATTCTCTGTCTGTCACCTCAGTTATTTTACAGTCCTCCTTCCTTCCAGCTTATTATATACAGTCTATCCCTACTCAGCTCTGACCAATTTAATGGAGGGAAAAAGACGGGCATCAGGAAATGATATTTCTAATCAGACAATGGCAAAGGGTCCCTTTTATTAAAGTGGGGATGTGCTCTCTCTCTCTGCTTCTCTGTCTGTGTTCAGAGCAGTCTACAAGGTTGATAATGGCCTTGGCCGGCCTGGTGTCATCATATTAAACCAGTGAATGATTTCTCCTCACATACACACACACACACACACTCCTTTCCTTGCGCTCTGACCAATTCACTCATATTCTTCCTACTTCTCTCTTTTCTAGTGAAAATGGACACTTTTGTTGTTCTTTCTTTTATTGCCAGATACTGGTGTGTATTATACCTTTTTGAAAAAATATTGAATTCCCCTGAGTTCTCAGGGACAAGCAATCACACCTCATAAAAGCAGCCATGGATTTGTAAAGCGGTAATGTGCTGGTGATCTCATGCACTGTGGCAGGCAGATGATGTGGCAGAGCAAACTGTGTGCATGCCAGCAGAATATAGTAGTGACAGACCCTGAATTTAATTAAATTTTCCTATAAGGCATTCTCTGCTTTTTGTCTTTCTCTAAGGTCGCTGTATTCTTTCATCATGTCTAAAATGTAAGACATACACAGTACATAGTTTGAAATTATTCATTTTAAATAATTTATTTTTTATCTAGTGTGATGATTTCTGTGTATGATTTAGGGCTGTCATGGTGAAGGAATTTCCCCTGCAGTGATTCAAGGTAGCTCAACAGCGCAGTATGCAGTCAATGTGATATTAGCACCTTTTTTGTGTGAGACAATCAAGGCAGGTTAGTCTGATACATGTCAGCTGAATGGAGCAGTACTACCTGAACATGGAAAACACTTCCTGTTGTGGCAGGAAACAAAGTTGGCCTACAGTGAGTCCCCTTAAATTTGGGATTTATGAATGGAGTCTGACTGGAAGCGCTTTAAGATTGTATGATAAGCGGAAAGCTACTTTACCTCGCAGGTTAAATGGCAGCCTGCTCAGCCGCGCTGCAACCCGGGAGACTTAACCGAGACAAAATATTCTTACAGATGTGTTTTTAATTACTCAGCATCAGAACTTTTCCCCAGTCAGCTCACTGCTGCCCAGCCCTGTGTTCTGAGGCCTATGTTCTGAGGGCTGGGCAGCACTGCGTGCAGTGGGTGGGCCCCTCGAGAGCCACCAGATTGGACCATTGGAGTCGCAGGAGAAAGAATACATATGCATTTAAGTATAAAACAAGAAGGGCTTAGTCTCTCTTTTTTTAAGAAAGAAAAAACCATGGTTGTTGTGGTTGCTTGCCATCCTCTGCAGCTTGTCTATAGTGTGGAATGGCTGTGTTGTGATTATTATAACAGCCCTAGCATGATAATATCTGGGGGTATATAGTACTAATACAGCAAGCTAAATGAAAGGGTTTTGTCTTTAACACTTAATAATAATCAAAACAGCTCTGAAAAAGAGCTCAGTTTTCAGAAAATTCCCTTTTCATTTATTTTGTGTGGGTTTTTATTGTGGTTAAAAAACACGACAATAATCTTTTGAAGCTGTTGTTGATAACAAAGAGCTGCAGGGACTTTCGGAAAAATGTCTCTACGGATTTTGTGAAGTTAGTCTTATCTGAAAGTGATTAAAATCATAACGTTTGAAGGTCAGCCGTCTTCATGGGGAGAAAGTGGATTTATCAAATGAGAAACATTTCTGCTTAGACCACAAAGGGCAGCATGAGCCTTTTTCAAAACCTCCTGCTTAAGCTGTTATTGCTTTAGGGAGAAGGGTTTAATCCAAAAGAACATTATAATTAGCCTGCCAAGACAAGACCTTCAGAATGTATCTTAAAATATTTTAAATATGTGTGGTGCTGGATGCTTGGTAAATATTGCAGTCCTCTTTCTTTCAAGTCATCCTTAGTATTTCAGTTTTTCCAGACTACAATATTTGAAACAAACCCCCAGCTAGGCATCATATATAGTTCAGTGTTATCTAAGAGCTGACAGAATCTAAAGGTTTAACTTTCAATTAAGTCTCACAGTGACAGAGCCTCGTTTGATTGAAAGCTTGTAATAAAACTGGGAGAAGCTTTATCTCTGCTTTGTGCTTTGCACTGTAATGATGACACACAGGGTAAACTCTTCATCCATGGAAGGACTGATGGCCTTCCATGGATGTTGTAATCACATAGTAATATATTGTTGAGAGGAACTATTTGGATATAAACACAATTATTTTACTCTACTGTGTGGGAAATACACATTACAACAGCTAAGCTATTTGCATATACTGTATGTGTGAATATGATCCTACTGCCAAAAAGATGATCAATAAAAAAGCACTGACAACCCAACAGTGTCAATCAATGTCAGTGTCTTTACAAGCCACTTATCACATTGTCTGAAAAACTTGGGGCCAAATCCACCAAATGATTGCACGGCTCCTAACCGGAGCAAACGAGGCAAAAAAACCCATCTAATTCAGGCATTTATCCAACCCACATTTGAGTCACATTAATAGCTGTAATCTGGCATTTGACATTTCATTTGATGATATTATAGATGTGAAATACTAGGAAAGTGAAAGAAACAAAATACATGAAAGTTTGGTTTGTGTTTGTGGGGAGTTCTGTGTGTCACCACCTCTATTAATTAAAGACGCACAGCTTGAGGCTTTTGCGCTCTTTGCCAGTTTCATTCCTCCTCCCTGTGTGCCTAAAGGCATACAGGGAGGAGGAAAGCCTGAAACAATGGAAACTGCTCTGTTCACACAAACAAAACAAGGGCAAATTGCACTTAGCTGCATAACGTTATGGGTGTGTTTCTTCCAGCGTATTATTAGCGCAAAAATCTTTTGTGGATAAGATCTTGAAACAGAGCAGATTGTGAGTGCAAATGCTGCACAATTCACAGTGATGTTGGTGGGTGCAATCCATTCTTTGTGGATTAGGTGCTTAGTCGTTCTTTTCCATGTCTGCCTCTTTGTAGCAAAGCTAGTGGCGTGGCGCTTGGGATGGCAAAGTTGATCTTTTGGTCAGTTGGTTCACTACTTTGTTCCAGTCAGAAATATCAACTGTTATCCAATGACAACTACTGGATGGATTGCCATGATGTTTTGTAGAGATACATGTGGTACCCAGCTCTACTGCTCTACCTTTGTGGTAGTTATAAAAAGGTAACAAGGAAATCAATGAGGAATTATTTAACTGGTCTCACCTCATCATTTCAATGATGTGATGAAACGAAGCATACAATATTCTAACCCTGGTTCCATATGAGTATTATCCATAGAGTCCTCTACTGGGCTCTATGGGTAATACTCTCCTCCAATCACATGTATGCAATTGCCCACTGATTATGTGTGTCTCACAGTGTATAATGCCCAGGGTGCCATACAAGCTAGAGTCGCCACTGGGACTGCCTCACTGGGCCCTACCCAGGTTAATCGCTGCGGCCCTTCTACTATTTTATAATCCAAATTGCGTGGAGCAGTAGGGATCCCAACCCAGCAAGTTAACATGAGCATGAAACTGGGTGTGACCATTGGTTAACCTCACAGGCATCAAAAACCAAATACCAGACACCCTCCTCACCTCATTCCCTGAGTCATCATGGATCATGGGAGAATGCAGAAGCATATTGCCCAGGTGTACCGTAGCAGGATAGGCACAAACAGTGTGAACCTTACACACTCCCCTGCCATGGCCATAACCTTCAGGAAATCACTAATAACTGAAGTTGGAGGTAGATTTCAAAAGGTCAAAGATGTTGCAGTCACAGATGAGAGGCTGTCGTCATTGTCTAGCAGCAAAGCCGCTGGGATAGTCTCAACCAAGACATCCGGCAGCAGCAGCAGGGCACCAGACAAAGTGGGTGACTCACAATCGACAAGGATATCTATCTTGAGCTTTTGGTCACTCTCGCTGTAGATACAGTTGGATAAAACAGTATTTTTAAAGTGGTTTCTCAAGGTTGTCAAAAGTAGTTTATCTTATGTCACTTTTTACCACAGAGGTCCCAGAAAAATGCTTGTGTATATACAAACATGTGTGTCTGAAACTCTGTGTATGTGCACATATATGTTGGATCTGGAAGCAAAGTTTGTTTCAGTTGTGGCTGCATGCAAATGTCTGAGCATTGAGAGACTAAACAGTTGCTCTAGGTTGCATCAGTTGTGTTTTTCTAACTTTGCGCCATATCATCACAGTGAAGCTAAATCAAACTAAAGTCATAATTACAGGCCACTAGTGGCTATGTGGGAGTTGTCCCAGAGATAAGCAGTGGTTAGTTTTGAAACAGAGAGGAAATGCAAAGTGTCACTCAGGTAGAAAAGCCTAGTGGTTCAGCTTTAGCTCTTGTTGACTTCCTTTAACTTCCTTTGCTGTCCCTGTCCTGTCTTTTTCTCTATTTTTCTCTTGCATTAGCTGTAATAAACTAATAACCTATTTCCCTCTGTGTATTTGTCTTTCTGTCTTTCATCCTCCAGTCTGTGGTTTATTCAGATTGTTTCATCCAGAGGCCTCTGTACTGTCCTGGAAGTTGACAGATGACCACAGGTGATGGTGCAGCTCTGGAAAACCACTGGCATGTTGTCACCTAAACTCAGACACCACCTCCACGCTTGAGCTCAAGGTAAACATGAATGTCAGCAGGCAGGCAGGCACACATACACACACATACACACACACACACACACACACACACACACACACACACACACGCACGCATGCGCGTGTTTCCATCACTTGAGAGGACATTACATTTTCAGGAGAATTGCTAAGCTAAACACAACCGCCACATGCCTAACCCTAACAATTACCCTAACCTTAACACAACCCAAAACTAACCTTAACTTTAACCAAAGTTTTCACCCTAAGAATAATGATTTATGTGAAGGGAACTAGATTTTTGTACCCATAAGGGAAGCATGTCCCCACAACGTGACTGTGTAAACAGATACGCAAACACACACAGAGTCCACATGCATATACAAATACATGGCACCAAGTCACGCACACTGGGTCTGCTGACATGCCTGAAAAGCTCATAAATTAGGGTTTGTGACATGTGGGCGTTCTCACACACACTGACACTCACACAGAAAACAAGCCATCCCAATTCATTGCCACACACACTCTTCCCCACCCTGACCTCTGACACAAACACACACACACACACACACAAGCATATTTACCAAACAGTTTATAGTGGCTGCTGAATACTCAGCCTGTCTCTTGGCGCTGTGTCACTCCATCTTGATCCCTCTGGTATTTACAGTATGTGACAAGTGTACACAGTGGCCAGTCATGAAACAACTCAGCCAGGATCCACCGGGGCGTAGTTTTTCTTTTTCCTTTGTAAGCCAACAAACATCCTCTTTGCAAGCAGTTGTGTTGCTAATCTTAGTGTGTAAGCTGACCGCTTGTTACTGCATGAATGTCAACATATCTGTGTCAACATGATGTTAACAGAAAGCTTAACAGTTACAAATGTATAGTTGAATTAAGTGTTGTGTCAAATTTGGAGGAATAAGTGGAAGGCAGCATTACTCAGAGCAGAAGAATCATTTACAGGCAGGTGATTTTTTTTTTCAGGGGAAGTTTCACAGACAAATAATGAGAAAATTTAATTCTGTCTCTATTTTGTGCACTCTTGGAGACTAATGATGACACACCCATGAGCAGATACCTCTGTGCAGTTTTGTGACCATTCCTGGCTGTTTAACTCACCTTACCCTTCCATTTATTCGTTGAGTTTCATTACAGCATTAAGCTAGTTCAAATGCCTTAAAAAACTGTGCCTGTAAGTCAATGGCCTTGCATGTGCACCCACAGCTGAAACAGCCATTTTAACAGGTATTGACGACAGGCTTTAAACGCATTCTCCACCGCGCTTAAAAGCCCATGTTCCACTGATTAGCTAATTAAAACCTAGAGCGAGGGCTATCGATCTAGGTGAAGGGCACTCATGAGGCATCTGTCCCTCAGCTTGAGATGGCCCTGGTACTCTGACACACTAACACACACACACACACACACACACACACCACAGACACACACAAATATAATCTCCTCAATTGGTAATCTCAAGCAAACGTTCTCAAAATAGAAGTAATAATTTCTATTCAGAGCCAATATATTGATCCAGTGAAGTGTAAAAGGCCTTGATAATGCTTTTAGCCCCTAAGTTAAGAGGTGTGTGTATCTGTGAGCACACGAGGTAAGGAGGGCCACACCTCCAGCTGCGTCGATCAGTCCCCAGCCATGCTCTTAGTAATGGTAGGTACTTATAGCAAAGCTATCAGACACCTGATGGACGCAAATTACAGGTTTGGCTGGACAGGTAGCTTTAGAGGTGTTAGCCCTCACTTTCACAGAATCAAGACTCTTTCCTTTTCTGCCACCTCACATTATAGCTACAGTAATACCATGATATCACCAAAACTGTGTGAGACAAGCCTATTTTTTGTGGTAAAAGACACAAATACATTAACACAGTGTGTTGTGTTAAAGGCTGATTCTAAAAAGCACACCAACAAAAGCCACACTACTCTTTTTTTAAACAGGTCACTGCAGCAACAAAGAACAGAAGTTAGACTTGGTAAAAAAAATGTGTTATGAAAAACGGTAACAGTGCATATTATTAATGTTAGTTCAATTCAAAGAATAATGTTATCATGTATTAATACATTTTTCATGATGATTACAATAGAGCTGGCTCCACCACAAACTGCAGTTATTCTTCATTTGATGTAATCAACATTCTGTGTATGTTGGTGTTTTTTTTTCATTTTGTTTTCTAGATAAGAAGTGATGATTTTATTCATTTGTGCATTGCAAATACGGTCAACTCTGACTTTTAGAAATATAAGAATGTCTAATCTAAATCTAATCTATCTTTCAAATCTAATTTTAATTTAATACAAATTTCATAAATGGAAACTTTTAATAAACCTTATGTGAACAAAACAGACAAAAAAAATAATACTTTAACTGAACAAAATGTTGTGTTTGAGCTCCTGCTTGCATAACAGCATGAGGTAAGCTGAGGTTGATGGACAGTGAATATTTCATTGGCATGGTTATACAAGACACACACACACACACACAAACACATATACACACACACACACAAACACATATACACACACGCACACATGGTCACCTGTGTGGAAAGTAGGCCATATTAGTTCCATAATCACATTATTTCATAATGATACTTATCTAATTGCTGTTTTGGATAGGATTTACAAAGCAAATAAACTGTGTGTGTGTGTGTGTGTGTGTGTGTGTGTGTGTGTGTGTGCAGTATATGTGTGGATGTGTTACTACATCCATGAATTTATCCAAACAATGTGTATTCGTATATAAAGACAGTGTGCAGTTGATGGTGTAGAGCATGCAGCGCCTTACAGACTCACATTTCCTCCTCTGTATTCATTAGCCTCCTGCTTGTCTCTCCTGGGATGGAGGATTAGCCCGAGAAGGGAAATGAATGCTTTCTGGGTAGACGGCATTCTCTCTGCCTGCAGCAGGAGGTCCATTGTCTGGTTTGATATCCGCGCAGAACACGGGACATCTGATCTGGCAGCCCTGACACACATGACACAGCCGTTAGCACAGGGGGACTGGAGAGGAAGGTGAACCATGTTGACAGGAAGTGCTGCCGTTTCCATCTGGAGACTACTGTTTGATCGGTGGAGTGAAATGTGCTTGTGATTGACTTTACTTGTAAAAATGTGGTGGACAGTATAGACTTTATTGGCTTCCTGTTGACAAGTGGGGACATGTCAACAGGAAGTTGGTTCACGTTCGAGGTGTGAATAATTAAAACGTGTAAGGAACTTGTAAGAGGAGCAGGATGTTCAGGAGTTAAGTCTTTATTTGATTGCAGGTTAAAGAGTAAAGAATATAATATAGAGTTTGACTCATAGAATATGCTGGACAGGGATTTATAAGCCTTAAAAGCATGTACAGTATGTGAGGCAAGGCAGCTCTGTGCTGAACCACAGAGCTAGGAGGGAGTTTAAATTTTGATGCAATCAATGGTCGCTGGCATAAATGCAAAGAGGCTTTCATAATGTATTAGCAGCTTCTAGTAGTATTCTGCTTCATTACTGAATAATGTTACATCAGGAAATACATTTTTTCTAACTAGTCTTAAAAAAAATCTCTAGTACAAAATTATACTCAGCAAATGGCAGCATTAAGCTTCAGAGGATAGAGCGCATCTCACCACACAACCCCCTTCCCCTCTCTCCTCTGTCCACAAAATCCATCAAGGGAATTTAAGTAGCTGTTAATTACTTCCCTGTCCCTATTGAAAAGAGAGAGAGTGAGAGAGAAATCAAGAGAGAGAGACTTTAAAGGAGCTAAAGCTTCGCTGTGGCACAAATCCTCTCTTCTTAACAGAACCAAATCAATCTATACCCCTCAGCAATCTACAAACCACTCTATGCTCACACATACACACATACAGGAAGATGATCCTGTAAATCTGTGGTCTCAAGGGGCTGTTTGAGTGCTACTCCAGGGAGTTTGGGAGGGGTTGACAACGGGGTTCCAGGATTGAAGGAAAAGCGTAAATATCCCCAAATTGCAGCTAAAACGTAACATTAGGATTGGTAAGCCCCAATCTCACCTATAATGTTCCACAGCTCTAAACCACAGCACTAAATGACCTCTATTATAGAGCCTGAACCCATTAAGTCGATACAGGAGAGATTACCTGTGAAATAGAGGCTAGCTGCCTGGTCTGACAGACGTGGCCCCCAAAAAAGCCTAGGGCAAAATTAGATTTGGGGCCGAACATGGCGTGTGCCTGTGGGCTAGTATGTAGTATCGACCTCCACTTGCTTGTTAGGAAGGAATGTGTATACAGGGGCATGAGGGTTGATCACAGTGCAAATGGCAAAGATCAAAACCAGAGCAGTGTTGTGTGATTTAAGACCAAGTGAGATACCAAAAGCTGAACTAGAAAGCCAGGCAGTCAGGTTGTTAGGCAGGATGCCTTTAGCTCTGAAAGGCACATGTTGGAGCCCTGTAGTCAGTGTTTCCATCAGCTACCACATGTCCTCATGCAAACATGCATGTGTAGTTGTTGCATTAAATGTATGTATGCCAGAAATGTAAACATATATTGCTAAACAGAAAGTGGTGATTTATTTACACAGTAGCATTCAACTTAAAAGACTGGTGAGTCTATAAAAGAAATTTTGAATTTAAACTGAACCAGTCTTCAATGTCAAGTTTACACTGAGTGCATTTAATAAATTGATTTACTAAATAAAGAGCAAGCGGTATAAATATAAAGAAAAATAACTAATTAAATAATGAATCTGATCTTCCAACTGCTGTGATGCCATGTTGCATCATGAATCGAACACTAAAATTACTGCTGCAGTTACTTCATAACTAAGTGTTGAGAGTATTTAAATCAGTATTTCTGGAGTCTATAATGTACTCTGGTCTAACCTACAATGAGGCTTTTTTTTTAAAGCATCATTTCACCAAAATTACAAAGAAAAATATATTATTTCACCAACCTCTGGTGCTGTCTCGTAATGCAGATGGTTCTGGTTTCATTTTGTTTTTAAACAGTTTGATTTTGAACTTTTTTCTACAGAAGCAGTCGTCCCTAGGAAAAAGTTGCTGTTAAATTTTAAAATGTTCTTTCCATGTCCGTCTGTAGTTCACAACCTCACTTGTTAACTAAAAACCAATATTTTAAAACGTTTCTCTTATCCCTTGAATCACTGAACCTCTCCATCTCTCTCTCTCTCTTCCTCTCTGTGCCACATTTTATTCTGTAGCATAAACCCCATAATCTTTTCAGTACATTACTCTAACAACACATGTTCACTATCATGCAGTCAAGACTGAAAATGAAGTTGGATGTTTGTTTGTGTGTGTGTGTATCAGAACGAGGTGCTGTGGGCATGATGGTGACACTGTGCTTTGTGTGACGTGTGCTAAGGTGCATGCATGTGTGTGATGACAAAAAGTGAGGATTGTGTGTGTGTGTGTGTGTGTGTGTGTGTGTGTGTGTGTGTCTATATGTGTGTTTGCTGTGTTTGTTGCCATAGCAGACGTCCCGTAGGGAGCAGATAGTGGTGGAGATGGAGGGAGGACGTTTTTAAGCACTTCAAAGTGGCCTCATTCCACACAGCTGAGCTCAGAGGTGTGTGCTTTTGTGTGTGTGTTTGTTTCTCAGCATATGTCTGTGTAAATGTACTGTATATGTTTAAATGTAAATATGTTTGTATTTGGTGTTCATCGATACATAAGTATAGACATCTCTGTATCTGTGTATGTTTGTTTTGTATTTTATGCATGTTTAAGTGTGTGTGTGTGTGTGAGAGAGAGAGAGAGAGACCATGAGAAACAGTGTGTGTGTGAGGTAACAATGGACTGCTGTACATGGCTTTGTTTATGCCCTCCTCCAATCTGGGCTCCTCTTGAGAATTAACTACAGAGAGCACTGCAGTGCTCTGGGCCTCTGTTTCAGGTGTGTGTGTGTGTGTGTGTGTCTGTGTGTGTGTGTGTGTGTGTGTGTGTGTGTGTGTGTGTGCGTGCGCATATGTAGGTACCTGTTTGATGTATAAAAAAGCAATATCTCACACAGAATAGAAGAATGAGGGAAAGTGAGGAAAGTGAAAAGATAGATAGTGTCACAGTGACTGATGTGTTCCTGGTTTCAGGCTCGGTCACAGAGAAAGTGAAATCCACTTTCTATTGCTTTGTCTCCTCTTTCCCCGCAGGAGAAAATGGAAATAGCCAACATTGAACCAACGCAGTCAATACCACTCTCCAGAAAAGGGCTGAGAGGGATGCTCTTTGCCACAGAGCAAGACTGATGGAGGGAGGAGTGGGCGATAGCCAGAGTATGTCAGGTTTCATCTGCCCTGTGTGACACACAGCTCTCTGACAGCTCTGCTACACTTGATCTAGTCTGAAAACTATCTCTCTTATGCTCACACACACTCTTTCTCTCCTTACATTTTCCTCTCCTTCTATCATGTGCACACTCTTTCTTCCCCTTTCTTTCCACTTCTCACTCTATCTTTATCAGTCTCTTACCCCCTCTGGGCTGCCATTTTGCAGCATATGGCTCTCCCACTCAAGTGTTCACACATGCACTGCCATATGCGTTTGCTCATGCAACCTTACATGCGGTTTCTTTCCTCCTGTTTATTCACTCTTCTTCCCGCTCTGTGAGTCTCTATTAAAATAGCACCTAGCCGACTCATTCACATTTAAATTAGCTAATTATGAACAAGCAATGAGATGGACAGGAAGGAATGTGATCGGAAAGATGATTTTGAATTTATATTGGAGAAAACGAGTAAGTTAAATAAAATAAAATACAAACTACAATCTACCTTCAATCAAGATGTCATTGAGTTAGGCTTTCGGTTAACAAGGCTAGGCTCTGTCTTTTGTTGTTTCCACTGACCTTTAGATTGGCTGAACTGGCTGTCAGTCGAGGATTCATAAGCTGTCAGTCACTGTGAAATCTCACATCTCCACATGTAATTTGATTTGATCTGTCGACATCTTTCACTTTCTCTGCCCATTTTTTTCAGACAAGTCAAACATTCAGTTACAGACCCTGCAGCTTTGTCTTTCAAGCTCCAGGTGTTCCAGAAGACTGGGTCGATGAAACACTGGTAGTACTGGGCAAGTGTGAATACTTGTTACCATGTGTGTGCGAAGCAGAATGTTGTGTTAGGGCTGAAACATGCTCCATAACATCTTGCACAAAGGTGTTGCCTAGCATGTTCGCTGACCAAGGAGCTGATGTGCACATTTCCAAAATCTGAAACACATGTACATGCAAATCACACAGACAATTAACTTTGTGCCTGCTCACACCCCACACAGCTTACATGTTTTAGGTTTAATTAAGGTTGAGTGTACAGATAAAGGTTAATTGTGGTGTTTTTCTCATTGGGATAGGATTATGAAAGTTACAATCCAGAACAAAAGGGATTAACATGGTGAGAGATCCAGAGAGACGAGATCTGAAGCAGGTGGATAGCAACAAATAGTATGTCTGTATCAGAGGACATTTGAAGGAATTTACACACCCAGCGGCAGGAATACAAAATTAAGTCTCTTAAAAACCGCAGTGGAACTCACGTTATCCCTGCTGCATGGTACAGTATATAACGACGGAATCAACACAAGATTGCAGATGTGGCAGGAGTAGTGCCAAGGATCTAAGACATGTTTCTCCGTAGCTCCTGGATGTGACTTAATCTAATAATTTCCTGCACGATTCTGGTCATTTATAATTGGAAAACATAGAATAAACTATTTTTTTAATGTGACCTTTTAAAACCAAAACAACCAAGATGTCTTCCATTAAGGGAATATCTCATCTAAAATCCAAACCACCCAGAGGAGGCCATAACAAAGTCTCACATTTTCCTGGACCGGTGACTCAAACAGTGATTGAGGCTAATGCAGATAACACACTCCAAGCTGGATTTTTTCAGACTATGATGGACTCCCTGAAAGCTGATATCTTTGGGAAAATTGACTCTTCGTCTCCCAGTCTCCACTTCAAGATTTCCTCTGGTTATCAACACGGGCAAACTATGCTAGAGCTTGAGCTAGTAGCTGCAGATCATAGTGGCTGGATAACGTAGTTGGAGACAAGTTAAACATCTGGATGACTGATGTGAGGACCTGGAGAAGAGATCTAGTAGACATGTATTCAGTTGGTTGGTCTACCAGAGGGATTGTAGGAACCCTGTCCTACTGAGTCTTTTGCCCAACTGCTAGAGGAAATGTTTTTCCTGGAGGCCCATGGAAGCCCATTGTACATAACAGGACAAGCCCAAAGAGGGAGATGCAGCCTAACCATTTGTCATAAGAATACTAATAGTAATAATAATAACTTTATTTATATAGCGCCTTTTAAAAACAGAATTGTGCTTTGTTTGATAGAGCAAAGGCAGACAAAACAAAAGCAAACACACATAAAATAACAAGGTTGATATTAAAAAGACAGTAGCACAATAAAGAGATGATAAAAAGATTAAAATGTGACAAAAAGCAAATCTTTTGAAATTAGATTTAATACGTAGTTTGAAAGAAGTTAGTGATTCTGCTATATTATATATATTATATGGCCATGACTATCACTATAAAACAGGCTGCAATGACGTCAGCTCCACTCATGTCCAGAAATCAGGTTCAGGCTGCTGTATATGGCAGTATGGACACAAACACCAGTTCGAAAATCAATATTAATCAATGTTTGATAATTTTTTTATGTTTTTATTCCTGTTAATTGCAGTAATTTATTTGCAAGAAACTCATCTTAGAGTTTTTGATTAGATTAGATAAAATATGTATGTGCATCTGCACTGTTGCAATGTGGAAGCAGTACTGAGTACCTGCGTATCCTAGGAGACACAGCTATTATTAACATTCTTACTGTCACTGCTTAATTTTTCTAAGATCAAAAGATCAAAACATGCTGCTTGTCGTACACTAGTTTCTGCACCTTATTAAAAAAAACTACAATCATTACCGTATGATCCAACTCTCAACCACCTAGAGATCTCATCTCATTGTTCTGTCTGTCCCTTTACAAGTCATGGTATTGTGATTTAGTATCCAAAATACTAAATCACAATGTAATGTTTCCAAACTTTTTACTGTTTGTCTTAGTGTTTCCCCGCCAATTCTGTGGAATCTTTGGCCTGCATTTTTAAGCCTTTTCATACACAGCTGTATTTATCTCAGTTTTCTGATTCAGGAACCTGTTATAAAGAAAGCCTGTAGAAGCAGGCCAGTAGAAATTCAAAAGCAATACACAAAGCTATGTTGTTATGTTTATTTTGTATTAGCATGAAACTGTAGTCTATAGTGCAGAGGAAATGTCACCTGTTTCTCTCCCACACATACAGAACATACATAATCATTAGTTCTCTCTCTCTCTCTCTCGCTTTCTCTCTCTAATCAGTGGAAGCTCTGCCTCGTTCTTTCCTTCTGTAATTACATCCCACGTACCGCATCAAGCAGCAGATTGAATCCTCATCACAGTGCTAAACGAGTTTCAAGAGGAGAAATTGAGAGAGAGACAGAGAGGGATCTCACCCTCTGTAATGAATTCTGTCTGTCTCTCATCCCTGTCGTCTCTCTGTCACAGTGTGTGTGACAGAATGGGGTTCTTATATGACGGCTTGATCAAACAAACACACACACAGTGACATATATACTTAGACCCTCGTCACCAAATGCACACAGACATGTTTGCTTATGTGTTTTTATTTCCTACAACAAAAATACAGTTTTAAATGTTTTATCTCCTGCATGAATGTGAGCATTGCTTTGATTAGCAGCAATTGTTGGAGACATTTGTGGGTCATGAAATGTGCTGACTAATGAGATGTTAATAAGCACTACATAGGCACACGCACTGCCAATGGAAGAGAGTAGTCCCCCATTCATAATCAATAGGACTGTGGTCTCGCTACCATGTCTCTGTATTGATCTGCATGTGCTGCTAAATTAACACGTGTGTCTCTTTGTTTTGTTTTTGTTTTTTTTCCTATGGCTCTGCTCTTTAGCGCTCCTCTGCTTGTTCTCCCTCTGTGTCTGTTTGTGTGTGCATCTGGGTGTGTGATTATGGGATATGGATATGGCTACCAGGGTTGTGTGTGGGTGTGTGTTTATTTGCATTTTTGTGCAAACTTGTACACACACATTTAGTTGTCGTCTTCAGTGTTTGTGCCAAGAGATAACATATTTCTGCGTGTTCCTTTGTAGTTTGTTAAAGTTCGTCTGTGGGTTAACCGCAAAGATCAGTGCAACCTTTTTCTTGTGTTCTGTGTTTGTGTGTGTGTGTGTGTAGTGTGTGTGTAGTGTGTGTGTGTGTGTGTGTGTAGTGTACGTGTGTGTGAGGTGGGGGTCTCAGGCGCTCCTGTGGTGAGATTGCATTGACCGCTGTGTTATTGCTCTTTAATTATCAATTACGGCAGCCCCCCACCATCCCGGGCGGAGTGGGGGGGTGGAGGCGTATGCGGAGGTGATAATGAATACAGAGCTGCCATTAGGACAGTAACAGGGCTCTCCGTCTGGGGCTGGGGAGCGAGCATGGAGGAGGCGGAGGAGGAGGGAAGCTGGCTGGTGTGCTAATGAAACAGACTGCAGCTCAAGACAAAAGAAAAGCCACCATCCGTCCCTCTTCTTTTCTCTCTCTCCCTCTCTCCATCCCATCTTGTTCCCCTCATCATCTTTTTTTTATGTCTCTCATGTATTTTCTTGCTCACTTTGCATCCCACGCCTTTAGACGTGCTCAGCTGCTGTGACCACCTCTATAGACATAATATACACACAAATATTCAAACACACCCACAAGGGACTGCAGTCTGGCAGACAAACAGTGCATGTATTTACCGAGGGGGTCATCTTTGAAGCTGTTGGCTAATCCATTTAAAAGTGTTCCCCTTCTTTTTCTGCATATCATTAATCTGAATCCCATCCTCTTTTTGGGCATTTCCTTTTTATGACCATATTTTCCCTGCATGTATTGATATAATTGGATCAAAACAAAAACAAAAATTTAAATGCACACTTGAAATCTTGAAATGTGAGAAAGAAAAATACTTGGGAATAGAATCTATTAATCATCGTCTAATCTGTGTCACCAGACATTATATTTCCCTCACCTGTTGGTTTATTCCAGGTGCAGTGGTAGGTGGGCATCCTGTTGATTCCTGAGGGAATTAAAGATGGCTTTTAATGAGACTGAAGCCAGTCAGTTCATTTTAATGTCTTATTTACAGTTTAATACCAACAACAGTTTTAATGTAACGTGAAAGAACAGTGGCTGTACAAGGTTGAGTTCACTTTATTGTGCTTTCTGCTCCACTTAAAGAGCCCCATTTCTTGATAAAAGATACAATAAAAAGAAAACAATTCAGTAACATTTGGAGATTCTCTTCGTAAAAATAAATACCTTCATTTGCATGGATATATGTTACAAATAAAAGTGTTTGGGTTATCCGACATGACAAAAAATGATTTTAATGTGCAGCCTCTCAAGGCATGGAGTCAATAAATCACTGTGCCTGCCTGCTGTGCCTATAAAGAGATGCCACATGACATTATGTCAGCAGCGCTCACATGTAAATAGCCTGTTTTATTTGGCTGACATGTAAATGCCATCATAGCAGCTGAATAAAGCACAACGGGACAGACAGTAAGGGCTTTCTCTTTGTCCTTTCACTGCATGACAGATGAGAGCTGCTCCTAAAATGCAGCAGACAATCACATCCTATTTTCCCTTTTAGGAGATGAGAAACATTAAATGTCTCCTGGAGGGGAAATGTGAAAAATAAACAGAAATAGCCGAGGCCTCTGCTCCAGCATACCAGTAAATTACTGAATTAGAAAAAGCCTATAACAGCCATGGGCAAAATGATGGCACATTTTCATGAAGTAATGAGCAGACATGAAGAAGCTCTGCTAAATGTTTGTTTTCACTAACTAAATTGAAATGTGCTATAGGAAGTGTGACTGAGAGGCAGCCACATCTACTTTATCACATGTGCTGTCTACCTGACCAGACGCCATGCTGTGCCGTGACAAGCAGCTCCACCTGTTGTAAATCTGCTCCGGTTCACTGATACAGTTGCAGATATAGAACTAAACCCTGACCTCTAGTCTGTAAGCCTCATCAATCTAAAGAAAGAAAAAGTGAGTCAGTTAGTACTTATGTACAGTGGGGAGAACAAGTATTTGATACACTGCCGATTTTGCAGGTTTTCCCACTTACAAAGCATGTAGAAGTCTGTAAAATCACATTGTATGATTAAGTAATAAATTTGCATTTTATTGCATGACATAAGTATTTGATACATCAGAAAAACAGAACTTATTTTTGGTACAGAAACCTTTCTTTGCAATGACAGAGATCAGATGTTTCCTGTAGTTCTTGACCGGTTTTGCACACACTGCAGCAGGGATTTTGGCCCACTCCTCCATACAGATCTTCTACAGATCCTTCAGGTTTCTGGGCTGTTGCTGGGCAATACCGACTTTCAGCTCCCTCCAAAGATTTTCTATTGGGTTCAGGTCTGGAGACTGGCTAGGCCACTCCAGGACCTTGAGATGCTTCTTACGGAGCCACTCCTTAAGAAGCCCTGGCTGTGTGTTTCGGGTCGTTGTCATGCTGGAAGACCCAGCCACGACCCATCTTCAATGCTCTTACTGAGGGAAGGAGGTTGTTGGCCAAGATCTCGCCCCATCCATCCTCCCCTCAATACGGTGCAGTCATCCTGTCCCCTTTACAGAAAACCATCCCCAAAGAATGATGTTTCCACCTCCATGCTTCACGGTTGGGATGGTGTTCTTGGGGTTGTACTCATCCTTCTTCTTCCTCCAAACACGGCGAGTGGAGTTTAGACCAAAAAGCTCTATTTTTGTTTTATCAGACCACATGACCTTCTCCCATTCCTCCAGATGGTCATTGGCAAACTTCAGATGGGCCTGGACATGCGCTGGCTTGAGCAGGGGGACCTTGCGTGCGCTGCAGGATTTTAATCCATGACGGCGTAGTGTGTTACTAATGGTTTTCTTTGAGATTGTGGTCCCAACTCTCTTCAGGGCAGTTCTGTTCCGTGTAGTTCTGGGCTGATCCCTCACCTACGTCATGATCATTGATGCCCCACGAGGTGAGATCTTGCATTGAGCCCCAGACGGAAGGAGATTGACTGTCATCTTGAACTTCTTCCATTTTCTAATAATTGCGCCAACAGTTGTTGCCTTCTCATCAAGCTGCTCGCCTATTGTCCTGTAGCCCATCCCAGCCTTGTGCAGGTCTGCAATTTTATCCCTGATGTCCTTACACAGCTCTCTGGTCTTGGCCATTGTGGAGAGGTTGGAGTCTGTTTGATTGAGTGTGTGGACGGGGGTCTTTTATACAGGTAACAAGTTCAAACAGGTTCAGTTAAAACAGGTAATGAGTGGAGAACAGGAGGGCTTCTTAAAGAAAAACTAACAGGTCTGTGAGAGCTGGAATTCTTATTGGTTGGTAGGTGATCAAATACTTATGTCATGCAATAAAATGCAAATTAATTATTTTAAAATCTTACAATGTGATTTTCTGGATTTTTGTTTTACATTCCGTCTCTCACAGTTGAAGTGTACATATGATAAAAATGACAGACCTCGACATGCTTTGTAAGTGGGAAAACCTGCAAAATCGGCAGTGTATCAAATACTTGTTCTCCCCACTGTATATCCAATAATAATGAATAAAGTAATGTTTAATTTCAATAGCCTGTTTTCACAGTTACAGGGATCACAGCTCCCACATTAAATAGCTCTAAATGACAAAGACATTCCCCTAACTCAGACTGAGAATAAATGGGCTGTGTGGCTAAACTGGGTTAAGGTGGTTTTACCCTTCAGTATGTATTAACTGAATTCATTCCCAGTCAGTTTGATATTCAGAGTGATTGTTCCTCCTGACAGAGTCGGGCCCTTGAAGCGTACAGTAATTCACATATCCACAACCACACACTTGACTTGGTGGACAAAGCACTGGGTTCAAGTCCATGACTTTACATCTATTCAGTTTTTTTCAGCTAAATATTTCCTGAAGGGATTAATGCACCTCAGGCTTTATAGAGGCAAGTTTGATTGTAGATTAAGGTTCACTCAAGGCTGTAAAAGAAGGAATGGTTATTAAATTACATTATCCTTGTGGCCTTAGCTGATAACATATTTAAAGAGGATATTTGTCTCCATTTCTAAACATTTTTTTTGTAGCTTTAATACAAATGCACATAATTAGAAATAGAAAAAAAAAACATTTGCAGAGAAAGGCTCCTGTGAAAGGATTTCTTTCAGCATTGAATTTATTTTATAAATGGTTTATAAAAACTGGTATAAATGTCCTGCACACTAGTCTGAAAATATGTCCTTAAATGTTTCAGACAGTATGCAGGTTCTTTTATTTTTCAGAGGATTTCCATTTTCATTTCCATTAGCAATTCTTTTTCTGAAAATGTCTGAAAAGTTGCTCATTTTTAAATATATTTCAGTTTTTTAGGCAAATTCTATTCTAGATGTGCTTTAACAAGCCATTTTTATGTAAAGAATAAAGTGTAGCACACAAAGAAGTAGACTGTGTTGGCCTAGAGATATACACATTGCTACATTTCAAATTTAAGAATCAGTTAAAATAAAATTATTTGTGTCATTTGCAAACTTTGGTCTTTCACAAGACTGGGTTTATGTCTGCTCAACACATTTATGAAAGTCGAAGTTAGAGCATAATACATTTCCTGCTGAGTCATTGAGATGTTGCACCATGTGAGGTGTCTGTTACACTTTACTTAAAGCTGAGATTGAGTTATTGTGTAGAATTATTTCACTAACTCAATCACAAAGCAACATTTAGCCTTTTCAGTATCAGAATTACAGTAAATGTAGAGAAGATTGTCTTATATGTTGTGGCTCATGTTTAGCAGGACTAACAGGATTGTACTTTAAGATTAAGAATGGATAAATTACATCTTATTGCAAAGAGGATTTTCAGATTACGAATGACAAAAAAATACTATAGGAAAAATGGGACATTAATACAGCCCGTCGTGTCATTATTGGCTTCCTAATTTAGCTCGCAAAAATAGAAGGTCTTCAGGCTATAAAAGTCCACTGGGCTTTCAGTCAGTGTGTGCTCTGAGAGCAGCAGGAGAGGATGCAGCCATGTTAAAGGTCACATGTTCTTATAAAAATGGAAACCTTCTTCATGTCTATTTGAATCTCAGCAGGACAATTCACTGCATTTTTATATTAAACAGTTTAAGAATTTGGAAGAAAATATCAGTTTGTTTTTTGTAATAAAAAAGACAAACACAGGTGTGTTTTCCTGTCTGTGGGGAGCACCTGAAGTCTGCAGTGGGAGTTAATTTCTACTCACTGGCCCTTCCCTTCCCTCCTTTGAGACGCCCCAGCCTCAAAAAACAAAAACATACTGTAACCACTAAGACTCCAGTGGGAGTTCAAATTGCAGGGTAAGGAGGGGCAGGCGGTAGTCTGACCACACAGAGGATGTTGGAGCTCATGTCCCAGTGCCACCTAGATCCCCTGCCAAGGCCCAGACAGACAGGCAGGCAGACAGACAGATAGGCCAGCCGGGGGGGGGGGGGACAGCGGTGTGTACAGAAAGCCGGCGTCCTGCCAGCCAGAGCCAGCTGTGCCGAGAAGAGGAAGCCCACCCTCCCTGTCCCCATCTGTCTGTATCTCCATGTCTCCATCTCTGCCCTGCTGTCTGTATCCCCATTTCTCTTCTATGCTGATTGATTAGCTGTTTACATGTACTACCCCAATCACCCCCCCCCCCCCCGCCCCCTCCCGCAACATTGCATCGTCGTCTTCTTTTCACTCCAACCTACCTCCCTCCCTTTTTCTATCTATCCACCCCTCCCCTCTTCGCTCTCCTCCTCCTCCTTCCCTCTCACATGGGCAGACAAAAACACCACCACCCCGCAACCACCATCACCACCACCCCCATCAACCCCCCCCCCCTTCCTTATCCGAGAAAAATAGACTGGATGCTCATGCTTGCCAAAGTGCCTGCGGAAAGCCTGGCCGGGGCTTTCACAGAGCTCTATGAGCAGTAATAGGCAAGCAGAGAAGGGGAAAAAAACACAGCCCAATTTGGTCCATGTGTCTTGTTTCAGGAAATTGCATTTTAAAGGGCAGCAGGTCTTTTTGCACTCAAGCAAAGGGTGAAAAACCTTCACCTACACTCTGTTGTTTGGAAATATCCTGTGTGTCTGTGTACATGTATGTTATTAGATTCTTTTTTTTTTTTCAAGCGTATGAAAAGACCCATCTTTAGACATTTGAAAAGATTAGAATCTCCAGACATTTCTCATAGCGAAGAGGAAGTTACAGACACACACTGTTCAGTATCTGCTTATCTCTTCCCTGAAGTCACGCTCTAACACAGATTTATGTTATTTCACAGAGCTTTTTTTATTTTTGCCAATCCTACTTTTGTCTAATTTTTTTCGCATTGCACTGTCCTGTACTGTTGTTATCACACACCGAGGCCCCGTAAGGCAGAGAGACAGAAAAGGGGCAGAAAAGGATGAAGAGAAACAGATTAGCTTGCAGATAATTGTAACGGAAACAACATCTCTCTCACACCATTGTTTTGCCCCTGCCCCCATTTGGATGGTGCATAAAGACATAATTCCCCTAATGTGAGGTATTTGTAACACTGCCTTTGTTGGCAGCGGGTCGGCTGGCATATAACACCAATCTGAGGGGAGGGTGCCAGCCTCGCCAGCCTCGCCAGCCTCACGCTATCCATCACCAGCATTGATGCCAGGCAGGCTTCAGCACACATGATCCTCCACACAGGCACAGTCCTGGACTTCCGAGACGGCATCAGGGATGTGTGTGTGTGTGTGTGTGTGGTGGATGTGTGTGTGCGTGTGTGTGTGTTTGTGTGCGTGCATATGTGTGTGTGTAGCTCTGTAGCCCTGTTTGTTAGTCATCTCATTGTCACTGTAAACAGCGTTCTTTTTGTCTTCCCACAAGCCACAGTGGTGTGTTTTTTACAGGCCAGGAAGTGCTCATTACTGTTGCAACTTAAACCTTCACACAGTCCCTGATTCAAGATCACATTAGACTGTTACATTTTAGTGCGCTCACGTGTTTCTCAGTGAGTCATAAGCAGTAATTCAAGTATTTTGCTCCAGTTTTTCATAACAAACCTTTATCGCCACTGAATTATGTTCACAGCTTGTGTTAAGCTTTCATATGCACCATGTATCAAAAGCTAAACCAATTAATTTCATAGAGCAAAAACCTTAATCACTGTTGTAAAATACAACAAAAGAGCGGATTGTGTCCAATCACAGTGTGAATAAGGCTTAGACCTTTAATTTTAACTGCCTCCATCCTCTGAATGGCTCATTTAAACCAGCACTGAGCTCACTGGCATTGTTCACATTTTTTGGCACCATCCGTCTGCCGCTTGGTCCACAGAGTTCAGGAAGAGACGGGGTTAAGCCTGAAACACTTTTGTCATTCAGCCGCTCAGCAGCCAAACAATTCAGAGGATTTTGTCTCTTTGTTTCTGCTATCTCGGTTTTCATATCCTGAACACAGCCGAGAAATAAATAGGAATTAGAGAGAGAAAGAGGTGTCAAGACAAGTGAAGAGACTCACACAACCATAAAGTAACAATTGCATCATGATGATTGCGTCATTGACAAGTGAGCATGTGCATGCACCCGTCCCTGTGTATGTTGCTATTATTTACTGTGTCAACATCAGCTTTACTTTCCCCTCCCTTTATGTCTAGTGCTGTTGTGGTGTAAAATTTGGGTGATAATTACTAACAGTGAATAATGTTGTATCTGCTAAAAGGGTACTAGATTGTTGACTATTATTTGCTAAAGATAATCAAAACTGAGGGCATTATGTTAAAAGAAGAGATGTATGTGATTCTGCACTTACTGAGTGAATAAGCACATTAATGATATGATAAATATAAACTACAATGTATGTGATTAAATATACCATACTTGTATTATTAAGAATGCAGTAAGAAAAGCACCCAAACACCATTGAAGTTGAAATGGCCTGTAGTGGTCGCTGTTTGAAGCAACCAACAGTAGCTGAATGATCTGTGCCAAACTCTGATTTAAAAAAATCTGAGGACTGAGTTTCAAGGCCGATGAGGGAATGGAGAAACTCGTGCCCAGAAGAAGGCCTGACCAAGTCGAAGTCAGGTGCAGCAGTGACAAGAACAAAAAACTGTACCACCATATTGAATGGTGCCAAGAAAATGAGATAAGGTTGTTTTGAAAGAAAGATGATTGGTTGAAAGTGACTTCACTGTGGGGGAGATGATGCTTTCCCACGGAGGACAGCAAAATTAGAAGTATAAAAAGAAAGTTTTATCTGAGATCATTGTATCATTTATGCATAGACGCCGTCTGTGTGTCGTGGTTGCGGGTTCTGTTGTTGACAATAAAACTCAACAAAATACTTATCATTAATTTGATACAACACTGTCTCTGCCATAAATGCCAGCAGTCAGGAATTCATCTAATTCATAGCCCCAGTATTTCCCATCCCCCTGTCAAAACAGAGCCTTATCCAGCCTCATGCACCTCTTTGTTTACTCTGCAGCTTTATTCTTCCTCCTTGACATACACATGCAGCTCTGACCACAGTCAAGACAAACACAAATCTGTAGGAACATGTTGTACAAAATGGTAATGCCACCTTTTTAATAGCCGAGCTTCAGCTCATTTAGCACATCTGTCACAGCTGTCCTAAAGATTTTCTTACTTGTATTTCTAGACAGTAACTTCAATATTGTCTAGGTTTCAAATTAGCCTGTTTATCTTCTTTCCTTTTCATGAAAAACTAAGGCCTTTATCTGTATGCTCAAGAGCCAAGAGATATATTTCAGTTGGATTTTAGTAGAAGCAAGGTTCATGTGGTAGTGGTTTATAGGTGGAGGTTTAAAATTCCCTGACCCATGAAATTTCCTCATTGATCTAAAAAGTAGGACTGAGAATTTGACATTTTGCAGACAAAAGTTGGACAGAGCACCATAAAGAAAAAAAAATTAAATTCTTTTGGAAGCCAAAGGAAAAGATATTTGATTTTATTCGACCAAAGTAAGACAAACGATCAGCTTTTGTAGCCAGAGACATCTCATCTCAGCTTTCAGTTCTGCCTCTTCCCCAAAGGAAATTAACCGACGGATTCCTCCTGACAGACAGCTGTTCCTCCCACAGTGGGTCTTCTTTATAACCTGCACCTCCCCATGACACACACACACACATACACACACACTATTCTGAGTTGCACCCTCCCAGGAGAATAAATCTGCAATCAACTGGGCCTATAAATAGCTGTGGCACACTTCACTGCTGCTGAGGCCCCCCTGCCCTTCCCAAAGAGCTGCTAACACACACACACACACACACACACACACAGGCTTTCCACCCCTAATCCAAAGCAGGGCACCCAGCCTTTCTTTGCTACTCTGTTTCCTCTTACTGGCGTTATGCACAAAAATTTCTGCGAGCAAACACATTAGCAGAGGCTAATTAAAGTAATTTGTCCTTCACATATCTGCACATTAGTTGTAATAGCTTTCAGGCAATTAATAGCCTGAACCACCAGCCATATTAGCCATTCCATCTGAATCACTGTGCTTAAACCCTCGAAGAGAGCCACTAAGGCTACACTAGGCTAACGCTAGTTATTGGTAGCCGGGCCTTATCACCTCATTAGTCATCAGGCTTAATGAGATGTGTTATTTAAGTAGGCTAGATACTGTATCAGGCAGGACCTGTTCTTGAGCCAATACACAACAGAAAGAGGGAGAGAGATTTTTATCATCATTAATCTTACACGTGCATAAACACACTAATGGTTTCACAGTAAAAACGACAGAAATAGATTTTATAATGAACACCTTCAATCACTGTAAATCACAGTCTGAGAGAAATTCATGTTAAAGCAACAAAAACCTCAACGGAGAGACAACGCTTAAGAAATAAAAGTCTTGTTGTTGGAACAGAAATATAGAAACATGAGAATGCAAAAGCCAGACATTTGACTGGTAATTATAGAAAATTTTATTTCATATTTCAATGGATTTTATTGAATGGAGGTCATAAATTGTAAACAGTTTTCCAGTCATTCCTTCCAAGCTCCTCTCCACACTCCTAAAAGTCATAAATCTGGGCTTGGTTTTGAGAAATGGTTTGAAAAGGAACCCCTGGGATGTGTGACACAGCTGTTACACACCAGTCCAGTCCATCCCCATTTGTCCACTTTAAATCCCTGCAGTGTTTTCCTCAGGGTCATGCAGGAATGCAGGAGCGAGATTTCCACCATTAAGATACATTTCTGGGCTTTTATTCAGTAGTTGAACTCCAATAACTTCATTATTGTTTGTGTCTCTTATGTTTGAACTCCCCCTTTATAATTTGTGTCTTTCATGTTTATCTTTACATTGAGTCACAGAATTGTTTGGTAAAATACATACCTTGCAATGAAATACCTAGGTTGTTTAACAACACTTACTGACATTATGAAGGTTTTTCCAGAATCCACAAAGACCCTTTTTATTGTCTGGATGACAAAATATTCTGTCCACTGCACAATAAAAACAATTTTTTACCCTTTTGTACAATGTGAACCCAAATGGATAAATTTCATCATCAAATATAGTTTTGATATACAATTTTTATATTTTCAAACAAAATAACATATTTGTAGTTTTCCTGTGTAGTTCAAATTGAGTCAAACTTTGTTAATTCCTAGTTGTCACAACATTAAAAATGATTTTAATGTGCAGCAGGCAAACATTTTTTTATCCAGATGGTTGAAAAAAGTCTTTGAAGGTTCTGGAAATACCTCAGAACAGCTTTATGTTTTATTAAATGACCCTCTGAGTTTTTCAAAGAAAAAAAGCATTCTGCGACTCAAATGTAATGGTAATGCATAACAGACTGATTCACTGTTTGGCTCAGTTTACTCCAGAGTAATGTTGATCAAACAGAAAAAGTGCTCATAAAGAACCTGTGGTTCAGACACTAAAATGGTCATTAAAAATAAAATAAATGTTTATTTTCTAAAATTGGTCAACGTCCATAGAGTGAGGTTTGGAAGCCCTTTTTTAACTGTAACTAAAATAAATGGGAAAAAATAAATAAATAAATAATGCACTACTCAGTTTGCCATTACTAGAAGAGAGAAAAAACAAACCAAATGCTGAAAACAGCTCAAACAGGACAGAGTGACTTATTGATAAATGAGGCCTAACATACAGAGATGATTGTTTTTGTCTGCAGGTGCTCTGCGTGAGAAGGTAGACGTGTGTGACATACTGTGTTGGCGTGTGTGTGTGTGTGTGTGTGTGTGTGTGTGTGTGTGTGTGTGTGTGTGTGTGTGTGTGTGTGTGTGTGTGTGGTTACTGCAGTGGTACCAGACCCCTGACCTTTCCATGTCCTGATAGCGTCCCCAGGGAGAGAGGGATGGAGGGAGAGGCTGAGGCTGAGGAGGGGGGGGGGGAGTGAAAGGGGAGGCCTTTGTTTTTCAGCTAGAGGCCTTAATGTCACTGCAGCCTGAGCTTTGATGAAGCAAACAAGCTGTTTTTCTGACCCCAGCTTGCAAACGTACAACGATGACAGTACCCAAGAGGAAGAACTGAATTATGATGCAGCTTAATATGCTGCATCTGGTTTATTTGTTCACATTAATGCGACAACACATCAGCGTTGAGTCTCACAGCTTTTTCTTTTGTTCTGCTCTGCAATAATTTTAGAGGACTCAAACAGTAAACAAAGCCTGTTTTTCTGTCAGTTAGACGGAGACGTACACATCCTCCAGGAGACCAAAAAAAAGCATAATGCATAAAGCACCTACACGGTGAAAGCAGTCCAGCGTGTTGATGGCAGATTTAATTGTCTGGGGCAAAGGCGAGTGTAAACTGCATGCCTCACAGACAATAAGTGCTAGTGTTACCAGGCTGCGCAATGTGTTAATGGAGAAACGGGGAGAGGGGGGTTGAGGTGGAAAGGGAAGGGGAGGTTGAGGGGGTTTTTCTGGTGCTTCCGACCCGTGAATCACATCGCCTCCTCGCCTCCTCCCCTCCTCTGCCCCATAACCCCCCCCATCACACGCCCACCATTTGCTCATCCATCACTATTGCCTCTCGGTCTCCTCTCCTCTCCCGTCTTCCATCACTCCACCCAGCCAATTTAGTTCATACTCATTTTTCTCTCTCCTCAGCACAGCACCGCTCTTTTGTCCTCCATCCTAACGTCTCTTTCGCTCTTCTCCGTCACCCACTCTTCTCTCCATCAGTGTCTGATCGCAAAATTTGAGCAGTCTGTTATTGAAAGAGGGTGTTGAATGACGGTTCTAGGTGTGTGTTTTTGGCTTCATTTTGGTCTTTTCTGTTTTTTGTGTGTGTGTGTGTGTAGTTTGTTGCTGGTGTGTTTAAAATGCATGTAAAAACTGAGCACGTGTATTCATATATACTGTGTGTGTGTGTGTGTGTGTGTGTGTGTGTGTGTGTGTGTGTGTGTGTGTGTGTGTCTGTAATTAAAACCAATGATGACCAAAAGAACAAAAACTACACCCAGGCTTCACCATCTGTCCCACCGTAAACCTGATACTCCTGAACCACCTCTGTCTCTTTCTTTCTGCGTCTCTACCTCTCCACACTCACACACACTCCCAAATGTTCCACTAATGCTGCCATTCAGCCATTTTCCAGGAGCCTCTCTGCCGTAGCATCCAGACTCCAAATTAAAAACCATTAGTTATGACTGCAGTGTACAGCACCTTGGCCTCAGCCTATAATGTTCACACCATTCCTATGACAAACACACACACAAACATAATACCCACTAACCCACTCTCTGGCTACCCATCCACACACACACGCACACATCTTATCCCCCACCTAAGCCCCCGTTGGTCCCCAGGCTGTCTTTGCCACTCATTAACCCTGTCACGTTTACGGTATGAATTAAATGATTCCAGTGATGCATCCCCACGCACTGAGGGAGCCACATCCAGACCTGCCACCACCACCCCCCCGTTTCTCTCCCAAGGCTGTAAGAACGGCCCGAGGCACCACTGTGCACCATCATTATTACGAGTATGGTGGTTGCTAGCAGCCACACTGTTGTTTTTGCATGTACGCGTCCGAGTGTGTGTGTGTAGTGTATGATGTGTATCGACTATGCACTTGTCATAGTCTGGATGGTTGATGTTTTAATGTCTGAATGGAGGCAGAGCTATCAGAGAGGTTTGTTATTCAAGAGTCAAGTGTATTTGTGTCAGGTTTCATTCAAAGTCTGACATATGATTCAAAGAGAAGGTGTGAAATGATTAAAAAAATGATCCAAATGCTGAGTTTTAGTAATAATTCAAAACATTTTAATAGAAATTAATGTATGCTGTATGATTCATGCTTTTATATTCACAGTTACATGTTTTCCAGTTAATAATGCTGAGGTACAAAAAGTCATGCACTTCAGGTAGTTACCATAAGCCGTAGCTAAAAAAAAAAAAAAGAAGAAAAAGTTAAATTGACTACTAAAGAAGAGACAAACTCAGACATGAGAAATATACTACTAAGAAATACTGTGAAAGCCTAATACTTAAAAAAAAAAAAAAAAAAACTTGACAATCTTTCTTTGTTCATTCTAACAAAAGGCTTGAATGCAAAAAACAAGCGAGCATACTCAAGCTGACCACATCACATTAGCAAGGGAAATTGCTTATCGGCCTTTTCTTTATCAGTATCACACTGGAACACACCTGTATAAACCTGCATGGTAGTCTTGTTGGAAAGTTCAAACTTTGTATGTTGGAGGGTTAGCTCCAACATGATGTTTAATAATATTTGTCATTAGTCAGAGCAGGAAAATGTAGGGTTTCAGATTAAAAAGGGAAGGTTTTTAATTTAATAAAAGCAAATTAACTGTAAATATGAACTAAACTGGGCTCTAAAATAGGCCAGTAAAACAGAGCTGAAGTCAAACTACAACAAAACCACTGTGTAACTTAACCAACCTGAGCAAACACACATCTGAGGACACATGAGGGGAATATTTATGCTGGCTAGTCAAACCAATTAAACAGACGAGGTGTGGACCAAAAGAAAATAAATAGGAATAATTACACAACAACACTAAACAGACAGTTTGCTGAAAACTTAATAAAGTATGTCAGTTAACAATAAACTACCACTAACCAGAAAGAGGTGATTTAAGAAATGTATAAATAAAAAAAGACTCCACATGGTTCAGTCAGCGCTTTCATCTAAAAATGATGTCAAAAAATTCTGATACACTAAAATGATGAATCAAATTTTGGTGGTTGTTTAATTATGAAAATTTAATGTAAACCTAAATGAGAGAAAAGATCAAATTAAATCTGAAGTGAAGGTGAGTGGAAAACCGCTAACTGCGCTTTTAGTATTTGCTTGAAGGCCACATTTCTGTAATCTTTTGTGATGTTTAGTCTCAGCTGTTGTACATTCATGATTGTTATTTGCACTTCTGTCTTTTCAGCAGCTTTTATGGCTTCTTTTCATTTATGTTGTATTCCTTCTGCGCAATATAACCATTTTGAAGTTGTTTATATGGAAGCCTGTTTTTAATCATACATTTGGAAAGTTACTATTTTGACTTTATATCTCATAATTGTAAGGTACAGTTCCATGTATTTTTTGTTTTTTTTTATCATTCCTATGTTCATCTATTTTTTTCTTCCCCTGGTGGAAATGGGCATCCAGAAGTTGACTTACTGTTTGTCTTTCTTTTTTCTATCTTCCTTTAACCAACCAGCTCAGGAAGTGAAAATGAGCCTTTAGCGAAACCTGACACATGGATGTTAATTGATGTAATCCGCCCCTTATAAATAAAGTAGATCACTGAATGCACTGTAAATATCAGTCAAATCAGGGAGTCAAATCTAAAGAAAATTCACTTTGTTGCAAAATGATCAAATATCAGATTACCACTTTAAATGTGTAATGTAAAATAGGTCAATTAAACATGATATGTTGAGGCCTTTCTATTTCAGACACATGAGCCGATGTCAGCCAAAAATGCATAACTGTTCTTTACGTCCATGTAATGTAATCCTGTTTTTATCTTACAGTGTACGTGAACTCTTATATAGTAGCTTCCTCTTTAAGGCCGTCGATCCTGTATTTGTGCTCAGTTTAAATTTGTTGGTCATTTGGCAAGTACACACACAAATATCTGTAAAACAAAATATGAAAATAAATGCATCATCTTTTGTATTGTTGGCCTTTTTACAACTGAGCTACGATCGACCCAAATAAAAACACCATTCACTCTCATTCTCATTTTGTGTATGTGTAAGTGAAGTCAAACGTGACCCTCTGCCTGCTTAGCAAAGCAGCACCTTGACACGTGTTCGGGTAATGGCGCTAATACGCTCATAAATCGAAATCAGCCCGGCAGTGTCAAATAAAAAAGAGAGGCTGTGTGTGTGTGTGTGTGTGTGTGTGTGTGTGTGTGTGTGTGTGTGTGTGTGTGTGTGTGTGTGTGTGTGCGTGTGTGCGTGTGCGTGTGTGTGAAGTAGCAGGCTGCCAACAGTCCAGTCAAGCTTATCAGCTGAATCATCCTGTCCTGATGCTGTTTATGACTTTAAGCTAACATACACCTACTTGATTACTCTCTGATAAGATACCTGTGTGTGTGTGTGTGTGTGTGTGTGTGTGCGTAGGTGTCTGCTCATGAAGGACGTGTCAACTACACCCATTGAGACAGCTCAGTGCTGTTAACCTGTGTGTCCTCCTCATTACGGCCTGTATCCGTGTTGCTATGGACGATATGAGAGGAGGGAGATAAAGCAGTAGGAGGGATTTGCATGTTAAAGCCCCCTTCTCTCTCCCTCTCCTTTTTCATACTGAAAGAAGAGTGGCTCCCTGTGCACACACACTCACATACACACACAATATCCCACTCTTTACAGGGCTTGAATGCTTAATCACACTCTTTTGGAGCAAAGCAGACCTGAAGTCCAAGTACATGAAGCACTAGTTTGAAACAAATGGTTGAAAGCCTGCAGGGTGAGGTGGAAATAGAGAGTGAGAGCAGAGGGGAGACACTTGAGAAGGGGAATTTCTGGAGGTGGATGAGAACCATCGATATCCTTTCAGGAATTTAAAAAAAAAAATAGATTTATGGCCACATATTCTCAAAATTGTATCATTTTTGTCACTTAGGCTTCTGTTCAAACCTTAGGTTTTTTGTTTTTTTTTTGCTGTGGTCTAAAAAAGTTTGGTGTGGTACATTTGATTAAAATGGTTCACACTTTATGATCACCACAAAATTCTTTTTAGTGCTCGAAGTTGAAGTGAATCCTCCTGTTATCTTCAAATTTACTATTATCTTTTATTGTTTGGGTCAATTTGACTCCAGCAATTCAAACTTCCAGAAAAATAATTATAATTAAAATCATTACCCAAGTTTATGTGTCAGGTAATTTCAATGGTGTCATATTATTTCTAAGTATAGATATTTGTTATTTACAATTTTGGAAAGAAAACACCTATAAAACGTAAATTTGAGCATCAAGGATTTTCTATGCCACTGTAAGTGCTATGTATGCTAAACAAATTTACATAGTCACCAAAATGAGTTTGACAGGATACAAAAAGCATAGAATATGAACAGCATATCATTATTCCAACAGGCCACCAGAAGGTACAATCTAGCCTTTTGTCTACTGCACGTGGTGAGCAGAATGTGTGTGTGCTCCTTGCAGATGTATTTCTTGCATTTCATACAGGTGTTGCTGGTCTTGGAGGCCTTTCTGTTGGGACAGACCTGGCACCTTCCACATTTCCTGCCTGCAGTTTGATCCACAAGAGGAGTTCGGCTGTGTGTCTCCATTTGGAACAGTTGCAGCAGCTGTTGATGCTCTTGGAAGGCACTGTCCTCTCTTGATATGAGGTTTCACCAGCACGTAACCCAGCTGCTCTAGGAGAATCCTCCGTTTTTCTGTTTGTTTGTTTATTTATCTCCATATTACAAACACATTGTAGATGCTCACATCCATGATGTTGAAGAAAATGACAAGGGGTCAATGAACAGTCATTTGATGGCAGCCATATGTGGCTGTAACTTTGTCCAGGTTATCAACACCTCCCTTTGTCTTGTTTTGGCCCAAGGCAATTTGTGGTTTTCTGTATTCTCTGGTGCTCAAGACAGCATATCTGTGCATGGTGCTCATCAGCAGCACATTTTATCCATTTCTAGGGGCAATAGGAGACTACAGTGGCTCTGTCAGTGAAGGCAAACATTGAAGTTACCTTCTTGTTCTTCATCACAAGAGGCTCAGAGGGAAGCTCTGACTTGTTTGTTGTCACTGTCCCCAACATCGTAACCTTTCTTTTCACCAGTTCCTCATCCAGGGCATACAATGTGAAAAAATGACCACATGTAATGTTATAACCATTCAGTCTTTCAGCCATGTGTAGTACCCCCTTTTGATTTTTTCAGGTGCTTACCCAGGGGATTTACTGTGCATCACATGCTGCCCATAGTTTGCTACTGTATTTGGCCGATTTGCTTTGTATGTATTGTCTGAAGGGACAGTGCCCACGAAATGCAACCAGACATTCATTTCATCATCCAGACATTCCACAGTCATGTGGGGGCCTGGAAAGGGTTATCGCTAAACCCGCTTGTCCCATGCGTCCCGTATTGCTGCAAGTTTGTCACGCTCTCATTGGCCCTGCCTTGTTTCCCGGTCATCAAAGCGTATGACATGGGAGAAAACATGGAATGTCTTTAGAGACACGGTGGCTGTAAATATTGCCCCAATGTCAACATTCCAAAGGCTTGCTGTTGCTTCGCCTTTTGGCTTGTACACTGCTGCTAAAATGAGCAACCCATTGTAGGCTTGCAAGTGGGTCACATCCAAGTCTTTCCAACTGTTCCCAAACATGCCTCTCATCTAAGTTTGTGATCATAAGTATATCCTTTTAGATTGATGTTGTTACAAAGAACTCAAATGCTGATTTTTTATGTCTTGGACATTGCTGACAATGTATCCTCACATGTGCAGGAGATCGGCAATCTAAGGGAAGATGTATAGATGGTTGTGACTACATGGACAACAAGTAGGGAGTATCTCCAACAGGGCCTACCCATTCACCCTCCGATGACACAATTTACTTGATGTAGACCCTAATGGACCCTTGTGGACGTGGAAAGTACAATTCTGGCTTTAGGGTCTCATTCTCATCAGATGAGGATGCCTAATAATCAAGGTTTTCCTAAACATTATCCTCTGTCTCAGACACATTCTTCTCTATGTCATTTTCACTGTCAAAGACCTGTGACAAAACCCTATTGGCAGAAAACCTTTGCTTAGTGGTAATTTTCAGTTGAGAGAGAGTATAAGGAGAGAGTACACAGAGCACCAAGACGTTTAGAAGGCTGCTATGCAAGCTTTTTTATGTTTGCGCTTCACTTATGTTGTATGAACAATCAATATCTTCATAGCGACCATATTTTAACGCCCCCACGGTGCGGGATATATCAAACTTCTCTTGGGAATTCCTAGATAAGCTCCTGCGGCTGCTATATTCACTCCTGTCCTCTGCCAGCAGAGTGATAGTTCACTTGGGGTCAAACGATGCAGCTCATAAGTAGTCTGAGCTGACCAAAACTGATTTTAATGTTTTTAACTTTTTAAGTAATTGTGGAATGTCTGTCTACATTTCTGGTACTATACCCACACTGTCCCATGTAGCAGGGCATTTTAGCAGAATCCTCAGTCTCGATACCTGGCGTCAGTCCACGTCCACAGCTCACAATATATGTTTTATTGACAATTTTAATCTTATTTTGGGATTGTTTCTCCCACGGAGTCCACCTAAACAAATTGGTCTAACGAATGCCAGCCGCTAACATACAACATGCAGTGCAGTCCTCTCCACATAACTTACTGTCTACACTCAGCAACCCCCCTTTCTTGTTAGCTGCTGAGTCTTTTCATTTTATTCAACGTGTGTGATCCCACACACATTAGGGATCATACCCTGGACCTGGTTTTTACGCTTGGTTTAAATATTGATTCTATGTGCTCTGCTGAGCTGCATATTACCGACCATGAGTGTCTTATGTCCAGCTTGTCTCTCAGTTTAGATTTTCTGCCCAGCAAATATGTAAAGTGCTCTTGCATCTTGCATTGCCTCTGAGCTGAGAAATGTTCTGCAGCTTTTGACCCAAGCTCAGTGTTTTCTTCTCACACTGACATTACTGATCTGGTCCACTCTTTTAACACACATTGCTCCGCCATTTTGGAAAAAATAGCTCCTAGCAAAATTAGATTTATTCCCCTCATGGTTAACAACATGGTTAAAGATGGGAGGCCTCTCATTTTGCTAACCTAAACACCACCAGTAAACAGAGCACTAATGTCCTGTTTAACACCATGAGAAACATTGTCATTCCTGCACCTCCTGATGTGCCTGTTCGAGACAGAGGGACAGACAGGGTGGAGCTTTTCCTCACAGTGGGAAAATGTCTAAATTAACAAACAGTCAAATGTTCAGCATGGATTTATTTAGACTTCTACAGACTAATTTGCTTTAGTTTAAGTTTTAGGCAGACTCTGGATGGAATTATTTTTAAATACAAGGACGTATTCCTTCATGTAATGATCTCTCCTGTCATCCAACCACTCTATGCTGTACTTTCTTTACTATGATTATTCTCTCATTTTATCACACAGGGTAAATGAGAGGCTCAAGTTTACTCTAAGGGGTGGTTTAGCAGTATGGTCTAGTCCTCAAGTAAAATTGCCCTTTTAAGTCTTGGCAAGCAAAAGTCACCTTCTGAGTTGTGTATTAAAATAGTCCTTGATTTGACATAATGTAGGTTAAAATGGTCTGCCTTTGATTATTCATTCCTGTATAAGATTACTGTGGAACTACATCAGTTAGTGGTGCCTTTGAGAAAAGCTACCACAAGAACCAGTGGGTAAAATCTTGGAATTAGATAGTTGTAGTTTGTACTTTGTTAGTTTAATGTTGTTCAGATTTAACTATCCAAATCATATTGTGATGTGTTGTAAGGCAATGTTGAAGAAGGTCTAGTAGCCTGCAAACTACTACCATTTTAGGCTACATAATTTTATCATAAATATAATTTTAAATATGAAATAGCCATTATTCCAATAATCACTTCCTGTTCTGATCCACTCAATCATAAACTGATGTATTCTCGGTTTTTATAGAACCCTCAATCTAACCCTTCTAGACTAGTGTAGTGACTTAATCCAAGAGGCTAGGTGGTGTAGAAATGCATGACATTTGTTTTAAATTATTTTTTTTCTGGGGGAGAACGCCCTGCCAATTACGTATCTTTCCATGTTTGCAACCCAATTTTTAAACCTGGCACCAATGAAGACTAGCATCACTTCTTCCTCTACTCCCTTTTATGCTAATCATATACAAACATAAGTTTTGGTTTGCTTCTTTCGTATTTTCCTTGTTAGACCTTATTGATCTGGTGGGCAGTATGAAACCTTCTTCAAGCAGTGTAGATATTTTACCAACTTCTATGCTTAAAAATGTATTATTGGTCCATTCCTAGTCTCCAGTATGAGTAGCTCCCTGTAATCTGTTGTTCAGCCTCTCCTGCAAAAAAAACCTTGATCCATCCCTTCCCAAAAAATTACCAGCCTATATCTGATCTGCCTTTCGATGAAGTTGTTGCCAAACAGCTAATTACTTTCCTGACTGCACACAACATTTTAGATACATTCCAATCTGGTTCCCATCTGAAGCATTCCCCTGAAACAACTCTTCTCAATATCTCCAATGATGATAATGATATCTTCTGATGTGGGTTGAAAGTTCTGTTTTGGTGCTTCTGGATCTTGGCACAGCTTTTGATACTGTAGATCACAGCATCCTGACTGAAAGGTTTTGGCAGTGGGTAGTTGTCTCTGGGAGTGCTCTGGAGTGATTCTCTTCACATCTCTTGGATAGGAGGTTTTCTGTTTCACTTGGTCGCTACGTGTCTGAAACTGCTACTTTTTCCTGTGGTGTGCCCCAGGGTTCCGTCTTGGGTCCTATATTATTTCCCTTAAGTCATATTCTCAGCAAATGTAATGGTATTTCATATCACTGTTACTCTGATGATATTTAGCTCGTTTAAGCCTGATCTGTTTTGTACAATTGTCGGACTTTCATAAAAGACTAGATGGCTAACAACTTTTTACAGCTAAACACAGAGGAAACTGAAGTCCTTATTGCTTTACATCACATCCATCTTCTTTACATTGGCTTCCCATCAATTTTAAGATTAATTTGAAGGCTCATGTTTGCACATATATGGATAATAATTTTACTCTTGTGAAGCACTTTGTGATGTTGTTCTGTGTTCTGGAGCCAGTGTTTGGTATGTCTGCTCTGGGCTACTGTAGAAACATGGTGCAACATGGCGGGCTCCACGGAAGAGGACCTGCTCCCTATGTAGATATGAAAGGCTCATTCTAAGGTAACAAAAACAGAAAGATTCTTAGTTTCAGGTGATTATACTCTGATTAAAACATACTTACAAATATTATATTATATTTATAAGTGGCATCTAGTCTGTTCCACTAGACTTATTTCTACACACTGCACCTTTAAGACTTGATCAACTATTTGAAAAGGCATCCCTCAAAAAACAAGAGAAGAAAATTTTGCAACAGAACAGCTGTTGCACTGGTGTTTGTTTACCATTTTGGCAACAAGACAACCACTTATCTGTGGTCAACTGAACTCAAGTGGAGTTAAACTTAAACCTTTAGTCTGTCAGCTGTCTGAAAAATGTAAAAAATAAATGTTGCAAATTTGACACTTCAAAATAAGACACATGGGGAAAGCTGGATGTTATGAGAGCTACTACTCATTTATTCATTAAATGTCTGAGGAGTGTGTTTTAGGGTTAAGACAATGAAATTAGTGGCAAGTATTTTACACTGATATGACTGATCTGAATTGTCTCATGCAGTACCCAGAGTGGGTTAAAAAAATTGAGGTTTGCTTTGTGTGTGTGTGCTTGTGTGCGTGTGTGTGTGTGTGTGTGCGTGCATGTGTATGCGCTGTCTGCATGTGACTGTGTGTCTGCCTGTTTACTCTATGCAACAGCCTTTGGCAACTCACTCTCCTCCAAAGCTCTCCTCCAAACTTTAATTAACTACAACCACACACACAGAGACAGACACTCACATACAGCTGCACACAAACACACACAGACTTATGCACACACACAGAGAAACACACAAACATACACAGCACCCCAGAGAGTTCAGGGGAGCAAAGGGAACCAGGGAAGGAAAACAAAAATATTTCTCTGACTGAAAAGGGGAACCTGCTTCCAGTAAAAGGAAAGAAGAGTGTTAAAGGTTGTGTATAAGTTTGTGTGTGTGTGTGTGTGTGTGTGTGTGTGTGTGTGTGTGTGTGTGTGTGTGTGTGTGTGTGTGTGTGTGTGTGTGTGTGTGTGTGTGTGTGAGATGTGGATGATGCGGTGACTCACCACCCTTCTGAGTCATCACTAACTATGGATGGATGGATGAAATGTGAAGGGGAAGAAAGAAATGTGATTTAGGAGAGAATAGCGGAGTCAAACATGGCTCCCTTCACACATCAGTGTTGTTTCAGAAAACAGTGAAGTGTGTGAGTGCACATGTGATCGTGCACTGACAGCAGTATGAAGGGTGTGTTTATGTGTCTGAGTGTGATTTCCCACTGAGTGTGTTTGTTTGCGTTGTGCTACAGTGAGTAGGAGGACTGACCTTCAACCAGATGTTTCTTCAGTCTCAGCGTCACAGTCGTGTGTTTACATAAAGTACAAAAGTCGGCTGCATTCACGGCTCATTTTGTTAGCTGATTAAACCCAGAAAATAAACATGGACATATGAACATTTCAGAGCTTAAGCCATTCAGATTTGATTCTCCTTCTGATAGTGTATGAGACGTTGATTTGAATAGCACTGCATGCTGAGTAAGCTTACACTAAGCATCCCCTCCCTTGGAATTCATTGTGGATCTACACCACTGGCTGCCATAGTTTTGTCTCTGCTTTTGACAACTCTGTTAACATGCAAGGTGTCCAAGATTAGTGCAAAGCCTGCAAGTTGTCCTGTTGTTGGCTGCAAGGGCCTACTTGAATGCCTTCACATATCCCAAGCATTTGAAGATGGAAGCAGGAGGGGTTAAAATGTATGTTTGATGAAATGCCATAACAGTCAGCAAAATCTTTAACATATGTGCTTCATGTCAGATAACCCGTCTGAGCCGCTCTTTAGCAGTGAGGTGAGGAAGTTAACCAGATCTACCAAACCAACCAGTTTTCTTTTGTAAAATAAAAAATACAGTTTGAAAAACAAAACAACAGATTTCCCCTTTGTGTTTTTGTCAGTTTGTTTTTGAACAAGGTGAAGAAGATGCTGCACTCAAAAACAGGCTTGTACAAGCCACACAAAGGTGAGATACATGCTTTATCAGACTTGTTTCCAGACAACTTTTTTAATTTTCTAGAAAAACTGGTTTGGCAAATGTTTATCTGGTTAACTGCCCCGCCTCCATTAGAGAGAAGCACACAGATGCTTTTCCATGTAAATGATTTTTTTTTTTCATGCTTATTCTATTTATATGTTTTTCAATGCTCTGTAGTGCTTTATGATGACTGTGGTGAAGGCCACCAGCCAAAATGCAACGTGTTTGTAAGTAGTAAAATGAGCAAAATTACCAAGTGCTGCTGGAGATTAACTTCTTTAGAATATTTCTCTTCTTCATGCAGCAGAAATTCCTGATCACAGTTAGTGTTCTAATATCCTGACGAGGAAAATGTGGTAATTAGGTTTGTTAGTAATTCTTTAGCAAATAGTAACTCTGTAAACAACACATTTATGTTTCACAGTCTTACTTTATTAAAGTGTAGCTTGGTTAAGACGCATACCAAATAACCACAACATCTGACTTTTGTTGCATGTCATACCCCTCTCTCCACACCTGTTTCCTGTCTCTCAGCACATTCAGATATCTAATGAAGGCAAAATGCAAAGAAAGGAGCTAGAAAAGCTTTTGTACAGTTCCAGTATTTTAAAAAGATATTATACAAATATCCTGAAGCTTTGGCAAACATAAATGTAGAAACAACTATCTGAGAAGTAAAAACATATCAAATGAAAAGATCCTGTGAAACAATGTGTATTTTGAAACATTTACAAGTCGAATCCTAAAATATAAATATGAACCTGGAAATGTGCATAATATGTGAGTTTTTAAGCCACGCCAATAAATATTAGTGCAGTATCAATAACAAATGACTGTGAAGTGAACCATCCGTCCTCACTTTTCTTTCAGGAATTAGGAAAAAAACAATCATTTTGAGATTTATGGCCACACATTCTCAAAATTGCATCATTACTTTCACTGAGGCCTCTGTTAAAAGCTTCAAGCTGGTTTTACTCAGAGAATACGCAGGCCCTAAAGTAAAAACATGCAAATTATCAGACTTGCAGTTTTTTGCAGTTTTTTGTGTGTTCAAAAGTGCAATCACACCACGTGATGGCCTTTTGTAGGATTTATGTTGAGGGTAAGAGGTCTCAGCATGTCTGTGATATAAGGGTGTTTTGTGTGGTATATCTGATTAAAATGGTTTACACATTATGATTACTCCAAACATTTTTGAGGTTTGTGGTCGAACCAATCGCTTCTTGAAGGAGTGTTGGCTGATTGTCTGGTGTTCATGGTTGAAGTGATTTAATTCTGGCAAACAAGGCTCTTTTAACTTTCTTATGTTTTTCCAAAAGAGTGCACGTTTTTTTCTCATGGATAGTTAGATAGTTTCAGAGTGGAATTTCCATGGTGGAAAATGTTAAGGCTCAAATTTCTGAATAACCATCTCTCACAAGAAACAACAGAACAGACGTTGTGCTAGTGTTTACCTTGGTGTCACTAATCCCATTAACAATGACTCTATTCAGTTCAAGTCGTGACAGTGTGACAGTGTGACAGTGATGGTGAGTCAGCATGAATGACACTAGGATCTTAAAAGTGAAGCAGCTAAATGAAATTCAGACATTTTTCATTTTATTCATTTTAATGTCTGTGTGCGAACAAATTTAGCTGAACCTTAACCTTAATAGTAACCCTAACCCTTTACAATGTAGTTCTTTTAGCTTGTTATATCAATGAATGTAGCCAGAAATAAGAGAATTAAAGTGTTTTTATCCACTGACTAATAAACTTGTTTCCAGTTTGTAGGAAAAGTTCATAGTTCTGTTATGACTCATTTAATGAGTCAGAAAAAATAAATCTGATCGCCCGACATCATCTGCCCTCATATGCAGCCAAATGTGCCAAAGCCAAAGTTTCCACAGGTAATATATTACATTGAAATATATTTCACATGGAAATGTCTAAAAATCAGGCCTGCTTATATATGAATTTAACACGTATGAGATTGTTTTTCATATGTGATTTGAAGTGATCGCTTACATTTCACATGTTAAATATCTAAAATTCACATGTGAAATGTCTGTAAACTACATGTTCCTTTATGCATTTTTTTGTAAAATGAGTTTCTCATCTGATTTCAAAATACCATTTTCATATGTGAAAATGTGAATTCCATGCAGGATGAATGGTGCAAAATTCTTCTTTTTTTTTTTTTACCCATGAGCCAAATGACTAGTGAATGTTTTTTAGCAGCCATTCTATAGATTACTATTGGAGGGGTTTTTTTAGCTGGTGAATGAAGCAACTCTACCAGACATTTGCATATTTTACCAACATTTGACTGCTGCCTCGTGCTAATCTTGAGCCCTGCTGTAGTATATATACGTATTTAAATTAAAATGAATGAAATAAATATTGTATTTCTATTTTTATAAAGATTACTGTAGAATGACTAATTGTGTTAAAACTGACAGTCCCCAACTTAATGAATAAGAAGTATCACATTAAGGTTTATTTGGGTGTAAGACATGCTGCTGTGTCAGGGAGAGCCCTGCCCCCCCTTCCTCCTGTCACCTGATCCCCACCATATCTTTCACTTTTACACCTCCAACCAACACAGTGCCATCAGCAGAGTTGTTCACAACATCAGGATGAGGCGTGGTGCAGCTTTGTGGGCAGCTGATAAAACTTTTATCACAGCAGATTGATTAAGATAAGCATCCGCTGCACAGGACGTTTATATAACAGTCGATGTTGACTCACTGTGGACTCCAACCAGCAGAGTCATGTGGCTCCAGCTCTGTGGATGATGAGTTGGTCCAGAGAGAGAAGTAAACAAAGCAGAAAGGAAGGAGGGAGGGAGGGAGAGAGGGAGGACACATGTGAATCACACACACGGACATGCACACACACACACACTAAAACACACACCTGTCCAATGTTTTCCCCAGCTGTGAGTACAGTGTGTTTCTCCCAAGGACTCTCACAAAAAGACGTTGAACGCCACTCACACTCCGCTCCACCTCCCCCTTCATGTCCACACACACACACACACACAAAGTCGTACATGCACACAGATACACTTTTCTCTGTGGTTTAGAGATGTCACGTCTGGCTGAGTTTGAAGTGTATCTAAGGGCCTATGATTATTATTCTCCGCTACACACACACACGGTCACACAGGCACAAACACAAAACATACACTCTTCTCTGGAGAGCCTCGGTCGAGCCGGGGATTCTGTATGAAGGCTGCAGTTGATGACTCTGCTCATTGCACTTTAACGTTGCCTCAGGTCAGTTTGATGCAGACCTGTGCTTACTGTCTGAACGCTCCACTGATCGTTCTACCTGCTAACCACAACACACACACAACAAGCTCTGTGAGACACATGAGACAGGGAGTAGACTAAACAACACAGGCCGCTATAATGTCTTCTTGTTTTTTTTCTGTTATACAAAGATTTTTTGTTATTTGTCATAGTTTTAACTTTCATTTTTTTAAACTGTCATTCTCACTTTTTACCTTAAATGTCCAAATTTAATTCCGCTAATCTTTTGCACATATTATAACCTTACATCTGCTCCGTCTGCAGATCTGAAGATTACGTGGTGCTGTCAAATAAATTATAATATCTAACAGTTTGTTTTCATGGTTTCCTCCTCTACATCTGCGTGAGGAAACCCATGCAGCATTTAAAGTAATCTCACTGCCGAAAGCTCAGACAGTTATTAGTTGTTCATTTAGTAACACTTGAGGCCTTGTTTCACCTGTAAATTTCACCCACATTGAAAGAAAAATGTGATTTTATCTACAGCATAGATTATTCAGTCCCTGAACACTAACTAACTCAATGGACCAGGTTATGTTAGAAAATAATTAGTTTCTATGACGACATGGAAAGGCAAAAGTAACTGTAACTGTTTAAACAGTTCAAAGCCTGAAGAACACTCTTTATGTAACAGGCTTATATTAACATAGGTATCAGTGCTTGCACCATTCACAAAGAGTGTATTAGTTTCATAACAGGAAGCTACTGAGGGTTCAGCCTTGTTCCAGTTATTTGTGTATCGTTTTGGGTTTTGTTTTTGCATTTTTTTATCAGTACATCTCGGTTAAAGTTATCAGAGAGTTTGTTGAAGATTGTGTTTCAGTGGAGGTGAAATGCTTTGAGGGGAAATGCATGTCCTCAAACAGTGTCACATAATGAGGACAGTTAAGTCACATCTTCCCTTTAGTGGTCATTATGGGACAAGCGACATTCAATCATGTAGTATGTTGTTCAGTACGCGTGTGTGTGTGTGTGTGTGTGTGTGTGTGTGTGTGTGTGTGTGACTGTCTGTGTACTTCCTGACACTGGATCAGTAAGGGGAAACATTGACACAATTTGTCCATTCAGCTTTGTGTGTGTGCATGCGTGTGTGTGTGTGTGTGTGTGTGTGTGTGTGTGTGTGTGTGTGTGTGTGTGTGTGTGTGTGTGTGTGTGTGTGTGTGTGTGTGTGTGTGTGTGTGTTTGCAGTCATTACAAAAGTGCTATTGGCAGGAATGATGCAACACCTGCTGATGGCGACTTGTGTGCCGTGCCACTCACTAGAGGATGTAGGAATATATTTTTACAAGCTCTCCGTAACAATTTCCTGCCTGCTGACGGGTTTCTAGGCAATGGCACACACAGTGGAGAAAATCAAGCCACATTCCAACAATAACACCACCACTGAAAAACAATATGTAAGGATTTCATGCATATAGATGTATTTGCACCATTTCAGCTGCTGGGTTTGTGTTTTTACAGGCAAAGCCAGCAGCTGTCGAGTAGTCCAAAGCTTAAAAGAAGTTCAGTTTAAAATAACACTAAACAGAAAAAACAGCAATTAGTCACATTTGATAAGCTAGTACCCGTGAATGTTTGGCTCTTTTGCTAGGTAAATTGATTATTATAAAATATAAATTGATAAATTATAAATCACTAATCAAAATTGTTGCACATTTTCTGTTAAATGGATTAATACAACCATTAAAATATCCTTAAAGAAATGTGTTGAATTTGGTTTCTTGAGGATGACATGATATGGAGCAGGCCTCATTAGGGGCCCACAGCTAATTAATGCCCCAGGGCCCCAAGTGGGTTAATCCAGCTATGTGCCACTGTTAAAGAATAATTAAACATTTTGGGAAATGCTTTCTTTTTGAGGGTGAAGAAAAGAACAGATAACTCATATATTTGTGTGAAGTGCAGAGCAGGACCCTGGACATGTTAGCTTAGTTTAGCATTCAGATTGGAAGCAGAGGACAAACAGCTAGCCTGGCTCTATCAAAAATTCAAAAATGATCAAACATTATGTTTATGACGGTAGAGTGAAATACTTGCTGTGTTTCTTTCTTTGGACAAAGCCAGACTATTTGTTTGACCCTACCTCTGGTCTTTATGTGAAGCTGGGCCAGCCAGGTCCTGGCTCCAGCTCTGTACCACATAATAAAGAACGAATATTTCCCTAAATGTCAAACTCTTTCTTTTAAGCAAAGCCATGCCAACAAACTGCTTTGATCCATCTGAAGTGGATGTTCTTCCTGTTTCATTTTCATGAAGTTTTATGATAAATGCTCTTAGCACAAATTAATAATGCTAAAGATAGATGAATATTTAGCTTTCTTGGCATTTTGTTACTGTAATGTAGACTTAAAGTACACAAATATGGGATGGATCTTGAGATTGTGTATTTAAAAAGTCAGTGTAACAAATTAGCCCTCATCCACCTTCTTTTTTTTTTTGGTCTCAAACATCACACTGGCTGTTTACTGAAAATACTTGCAGCAGTTGTACATATGTGAAAAAATAAGTATTTAATTGAGAGTGAGGGGTGCCAAAGAAGAAGTGACTGTAAACTAACTAAAATATGCAGCGACCCTGCAGACAGCTGTTAAGGACATAAAGAATTCTCAAGGGCTTTGTGTGTGTGTTTGTGTGTCTAGGGGATAACCTGCTGGGATCGAGCAGCAGTGACACCCTGATGTATTGCCAGGCCTTGAGCGTGACCGTAAGGAGAGACCTGTGTGTGTGAGAGAGAGTCTGTGTGTGTGTGTGTGTGTGTGTGTGTGTGTGTGTGTGTGTTTGCGCGCCTGTGTGTGCGTGTATGTTGGCAAGGTTTGGGAGGTGCAGTTGCATAAAGTTGAAAATAATCAAGAAAACTGAAGGAGATGAGAACAACAGAGATCAGTGGAATGTATTTAGATTGGCAGTTAACATACTGCACTAAATCTTATCTGTAAACGGTAACACCGCAGATATGTGTGTGTGAGCATGAGCAGATGTGCGTGTGTGTGTGTGTGTGCGTGTGCATGTGTGTGTTTGCAGATGTGGGTGGAGGTTATCAGCTATCCAGAGTTTTACTGCCTGTGTTAAAGCGCTTCCATCAGAAAAATGTTTTGATCCATTGCCACACATGGTTAAGCATTCACCACCTGACTCTGCTTCGTTTCACACAGCAGCCTGAGGGAAAAAGACAGAGAGAGGCGGCTCTAGAGAAAGTCCAACTTGTGGAAAAAGAGGTGTTGAACTGGTCAGGCGTGCCTGCCCTTACCTCCCCACTCGCTTTTACCTGCCCCCAGAGCTCCCTAAAGCAAGTATACAGGAACGTTGTGTTTTTCCTCAAGTTTTTTTTTTTTTTTCAACGTCAGAGACGTTTGCTTTCTTTCCACTTCCCCACTGTCTCTCTTTCTTTCTCTCTTGTTTTTTTACTCATTCACCAGCTTAACGTCTCTCTCTCTCTCTCTCTCTCTCTCTCTCTCTCTCTCTCTCTCTCTCTCTCTCTCTCTCTCTCTCTCTCTCTCTCTCTCTCTCTCTCTCTCTCTCTCTCTCTCCCTCTCTCTCTCTCTCTTTCTCTCAGTATATCCACACTCCTGCAGCAATGGGAAATCCTTCAAAATCTATAATTCACGCTTCACTGCTCCTCTCCCTCCCTTGTCTCCCACCATTTCTCCCTCTGCAGGCCTCTGTGTGTGTGTGTGTGTGTGTGTGTGTGTGTGTGTGTGTTTGAGCTAGAGAGAGAGAGAGAGAGAGAGAGAGAGAGAGAGGGAGAGAGAGAGAGGGAGAGAGACCTGAATACAGATGCAGATTCCTTGTGGAAAAATACTAACAAACATATGGTTCTGCCTTTACACATACACACAGTGTCGCACACTCCTCCGCACACATTACACTTATTTACATGCACGCACACACACACTACGCACTACACTCTTATGCAAATAGTTGCTCATTTTAATGATTCTTCATGCAAAGTCTTTTAATAATACTGTATGCAAATTAAAGAGATATTTCCACTGACTCATTCTGCACATTAGAAATAGTAGTATATGAAAGAGAAATGCATGGCACACCAATTAAAATGCATGTAAAGTAAGGCCTGGTGTAGTCAAACCCACGGGGCGAGCAGGTCATCGGGGATAAATTCAGCACACTGGAAAATTCACACCAAAGCTGCTTCAAAGTTGGAGATTTGCCAGCATGTATGTTTTCATGTAATGCAGAGTAGAGGCAAATTTGCTATTTAAATTATTTTTATTGTATGTATGAAAAATGAAGTCCCAGATGATAGCAGAATTCATTATTTCAAAATAGGACACTGACAGAATAATTCACTTATGATGATAAATCCCACTGTTGAATTTAGGTTGCAAGCTGTCTTAATCCTTTTTACTCATAAAATATTAACACAGGCCTTTTTCAAAGCACACATTTTGACTCATAGTAGGAAAGGCACAGGTGTTTATAACCAATAACATTACTGGAATCTGTTTGGTTTTTGTATTGTGTGGTGATTCACCAGTATGCCTCACTTGAATGGAACTGAGCTGTCTTTAATATTATCAGTTCCACCTGTGATTTTCCTGTGATGACAAGTCAAAATATCTGCTGTGAAAAAAGGCTATTGTAGTGATATTGCTCTGTTCCCAGATTTCAGATATTACACATACTGAGCTCCTGATATAAAACAGAAGTTAAGACTGAAAGTTCAGTCTTGACCTTAGAAACAGCAGTTGATAAAGCAATAACATACACCTGCATTACACTATCCTTATCAGCAGAAAGAGGTTGCCTAGTTGTCATGGAATTATAATGTTCATTTTTCCTTTTTTTTTTTTTTAAAGTTGAGATCCGTCTGCTAAAGAATGGTGTGTACTATGATCAAAAGCTCCAGCCACTGAGAGAACCTTGTGGTGAGATTATTTTTGTCAAAAACCCAAATCGTAATTGAGCAGAATTATCCTTCAAGAACAGTCAACCTCAAAGTCAAAGATGGAAATATTCAACACTTCCACTCTCTGTCCGTCCATAAATATAAGGTAGCAAGTATTCACTCTTTTTGCGTTACATGGTATATTTCTGTCACACTCTCTTTCTCTCAAACAACCTGAAACATACACACACACGCTCATAAACTCACACATGCACAGTGATTCGTCTCATAAATCAGCAGGCTCTCAGAGAGGGCCGGAAACCTAAGGACAGCTCAGACACGTGGAGCAGACACAGCCAAGACCTCCTGGTCCCACGCCACCCTCTGTGTGTGCGTGTGCGTGTGTGTCTGTCCATATTTATGGCTGCCTCTGAATGCTCATTCCCGAGTGTGCTCTCCCAAGCATGTGCACGTTTATCTATCAGTTAAGCGTGTGTGTGTGTGTGTGTGTGTGTGTGTGTGTGTGTCTCTGTGTGTGTATGTGTGTGTGTGTGTGTGTGTCTGTGTGTGTATGTGCTCTTGCTGCCAGACTGGCCTCTTGTCTCTCTCTCTCTCACACTCTCTCTGGGCTGTGTGGACTTGCACAAGGCCTCTAAGTTATGAATCTGCAGACAGCCCTCCCTCTCTGGCCCCTCACCAACTCTCTGCTCCGCCACTTGGCTTTTGTACAGACAGAGCATTCAGTCATGTGTGTGTGTGTGTGTGTGTATGTGTGTGTGTGTGTGCCGGTATGCGTGCATGTATTTGTTTCTCTATTTGTGTCTTTGCTATGATGTTTATTTCTGTCGTTTTCTCTTCACTTGCACACGTTTTTATGTCCCACGATGACACGCACACGCTAAACCCGCACTTAACGAGCTTTTCATCCCCAAATGAGCCTGACCCCCTTTAATGGCCACCTGTTCCGGGCCTATGGGGAACGTGCTGTAGCCAAACACTGTGTTGTTTAACATGATTACCACACAACAATGCGGGGGGCGGAGGATGGAGTGTGCGTCAAACAGAAGCTATTGGTTTTTAATGATGTTTTTCAGGCTCTAACTGACTCTATACAGCAACGCCGAGTAGAGACCATTGAAATGAAACAGCAGCAGGAAAATGTCCTGTTGTCTTTTGTGTGTGTGGATGGGACTGTGAGTTATTTATGGGGTCTTTAACACACAGAGGGGACGGGGAGGAGGTGAGCAGAGTGTTGGACGGAGAGGACGGCTCATTCAACAGAGACAGTGCCAAGCTGAACAGCTTTTCTCCGACTCCCTCTGTAAAATTCCTTCCCATTCTTACAGCTCCCCCTCCTCCCTTTTTCTTTCCCGTTTTCCATCGCTCCCTCTTCGATGCCCGACACTTTCTCCAGATCTGAGGGATAATTCCAATTCTTCCTCCCTCTGCCTCTGAATCAAATCTAATTTATCTCAGGTCCACTCCTGTTAATTTGGCGTTAATGCTTCGATCCTTCTCCTCCACTTCTCTTATCTGTCTGCAGCTCTTTTACACAGGATGAAATTCAAGTGCAATTTTAAAATCTCCCACTGAATCAAATCAAATTCTTCTCACTGTCTCTCACACTAATGTGTATTTAAAAAGATCTGATGCTCTATGTCTCTCTCGCTCTCTGGTTATCCATTCCTCTCGTATCTGTGTATCTGTGTATCTGTGTTTCTCCAGCAAATGGTGAGAGCAAGAATGAAAGTGTAAAGAATATACTGATAGATATTTCAATATTGTATTACAGAATAGATTGTAGGGGAGGTTTGAGAAGAAGAGGAAGATGGTGATGGGAAATTCATAATGCTTTGCAGAAATGTTTTATTACAGCAATAGAATTTAATTTCATTTACATGTAATTCTGAGCCTTGCTGAGATGAAGCCCTGTAAAAGAGTTTTAATTAAAGCCAAAGTCTAGTTTGTCTTTGACCACATTACATTTTGCACTTTCTGTTCATCTCTCTTTCTTCTTCTTCCATGTTTCCAGACTCTCTCTTTTTGTCTCTCTCGCACTTTATCCCCCCCCCCCATCTCTCTTCTCCTCCAGTGTGTAACCAAGGGTGCGAGATGTCTGGTCAGAGAAAATGTTCCCACATATCAAAAGGCTCCTGGGTTCTGAGTGGAAGCAGCCAAGAGAAGGAAAAGGTCAAGTTGAATACAGTGGGTGAGGAGAGAGGGATGAGGGCAGAGCAGTGAACTACGGTGTTTAATACCAGCAGCAGAGAGGCTGCAGCACTGAAAGGCCACTGAGAGCGGGAACTAATGCTGCACTGCTTTGTCCTTTATTTCCTCCCTGAAATATCCATTCATTGCACTTCTCTATTGTGAATCAGTGTTTTAGCATCACCTTCAATTTTGTTAGATATGGTTTTGATGCGTAGAACATTCAAGCAAGTTGTGTTAAGAAGAATAGCATATATATATAACAAGAATAACAAGAATTTTTTATTGGTTATCATAAATGAACATCTACATTTTAAAGGGTAAAGCTGCCATTATTGTATGTTTTTCTTTTTGTCAACAAATCCCATTCCTTAGTTTGTCTCCAAATACAACTACCTGTCTGTGGCACTCGACCTCAAGCAAACTAGTTCCTAATAAAGACAAAATTCTTTAAAAGTGACTCATAAACACAGCTTTATTTTGTAAGGCTTGTGGCTTCCTCTTTTGGGGGCATTTCCTAAAATAGCTGGGCACTTTAGATTTTAGCAAACAATTTGAAAACAAGTGAAAAAAAAGTACAGTTGCTGGGGACTCTTTTTCCACTGCTGATTAATACTTGTGGTGTTTTTGTGAATATTTCCAATCAAAAGTCAAAATAAATAACATTGTGTGTGTTCATGACGATGAAGAAACATGCCACCCAGTGCAACAGTGTGACTCATAGATGTGTTTTTAATAGGTCAACAATGGAGCTCGGTGTATCAGGGCTTAGAGTACACTGACAGTGTTTGTTAGTACATCTGTGCATTGTTGGTTTTAGGTCTTTCAACAGGATTTGTTGACATTAAGGATGAATAATATATTGCCAGATTTATTTTTTAAAATGTACTTTTTGTGGGGAAAAACAGAAATAATTTGAGGAGATAAGTATAGTCTGTTCATTTATAACTGTTCCTCAAAAAATTGTGAAATACTAGACAATACGACAATAACACATCTGTATAAAATGGCTCTCAAAAACCTTGTTATTAGTGAGGCTGCCATTTCATGCTTTCATTCCTTGTTTCGTTTGTCTCCTTGTTCTCTCCCTTCAGACTCCACGTAGCACCCTCTAAAAATAAATACATTTAAAATTCAATCACAATAAGCACATTTGCTCCCCCACAGGACATCATTGAGTGGCGCACAGCAACAGTGCAAGGTACTCCAATCAATGGCCTTGTTCCTTCAACACAGGCCCGGAGCTCGTAATTTGCATGACATTGGACCAGTTAGCAGATAGTCTCTCTCTCTCTCTCTCTCTCTCTCTCTCTCTCTCTCTCTCTCTCTCTCTCTCTCTCTCTCTCTCTCTCTCCCTCTATCTCTCTCTCTCTCTTTCTCCTTCTCTTTTACTCTCTCTCTCTCATACACACCCACTAACACAATTGCATGCATGTTATGATCACACACTTATTACACTTCATAACAGACAAAAGACACAATGCAGGCAAACACTAGCTCACACACATACACAATCCCCCCCCCCTAAAAACAGAGGCAGTGTTGTCCTTATGAGACATAGATGTAAAGTTTCCACAGAACATTAATCCAACTTACTGCTGCCATGATGTGCTCTGGTTCCTGTCTGCTGCTGCTGGTGGTGGGCGGATAATGGACTTGGACTGCTGCGTTAGTGTGTGTTTCGTATGTGTGTGCCCTTCAGTCCTTTTATTTATGAGTGCTATGAAATTGACTGTTCGCTTAACCCTCTCCTCTGAACACTAAGAGCTAGACTAGAGAAGAACTAGTTAGTAGTGTGTGTTGTTCAACCGCACTTGAAAAGCATTTATAGCCACTGAACTGCAACATGTGAAGGCTGGGGCGAAAAGCAGTCTGTCACAGAGAGAAACGAGGCATGATGATCTTTTGAATATGGGGATAAACAGCTCTCATTTTCAGGCAGTCTCTCCTGGAAGGCATTCATAATGTTGTGCTCATTTGCACACCCAAAACGTTACAAGAAATAGTTGTGAGAGGGAAGAATCTGCTTAGTTTTTCTTCTATGCATACCTGGACAATAGCTGCAAGACGTGTGAATGTCAAATTGTTGATTCCCTTCATAATTTCAACAGTAAAAACATGTGGTGGAGGGGGGTTTCCGAAGCTGTTCAACCATGCAACAAACAGCCTGAGGAAGTCATTTTTTCACCTTTTCAAACCCAAAAAAACAAGAGTTTAAACAGTGTTGTGTGCTCAAATTTAGACTGCTAATGCTTGCATGCCTGTCTAAATAGACTACTACATATAGCCTAATAGCAACCTAGTTAGGCCTATAATATATATTTATTGAAACAGCCATTTTATTTAGTGCAATTGGTGTAATATAGCTTGTACTTGACTGAGCAAACTGCCTTTGGGCCAAAACCTCACTGTCAGTCAGTGGGGAAGAAATGTCTTGCTGACTTTGTTTATTTAATATTGGATGTTTGGTTTGTTTATCTTATGTAAGATGTCTTTCTGGGTTTGAGAAAATGTGTTTCCAACTTAACTGTCCCAAAGAAATTTGCCTACCTTTCAGTTCGTTGCTACTTTTTTCGTTTTCCAAGCCAAAACCTCACATGTAAAAGCGAGAAATATTGTTTGAAAAAGCTAACAGTTCACTTTGAATATATTCTGACACTTGTCCAAGTATGTTTTTATATGATAAGCATCCAAACAAGTTTCAAACAGACTCATACCTCACTCAGCTCATGTTAATTAGCTTGCTACAGCTGATCAAATCTGCCAGCGTCACTCGTACCAGCCGACAAAATTGATGGATGCCAGATAAAAATGAGAGGCTGATTTTGTCTTCTAACTGCCAAAAGTAGCATGAATATCCAAGAGGTCATTCTGGCATGTTATCATTGTAAGCTGCATATGTGCTGTGCGAGGAAGGAAAGCTTGACAGGCATAGCAACAGTAACTAAGGGGAGGTGGGGCCTAGTGAAAATTAGAGATAGACAATACACACACACACACACACACTCCTGTCTTCCTCCTCTGTCTAGCAGGTGAAGGGCAGAGAAAGGGTTTGTGCATTTGGCAGCTAAGTGGCTCAATGCGTTATCGACTGGCTCACCGTGGCAACCTGCAGAATTCCACCGCCTCCCCACGAGCCTGGCAGACTATCTGTTCACCCTCCCTTCCCTCCTCCTCGCCTTCTCCACCTCCCTCCCTCTCTCCCATCCCCCACTCCAGCAGATCCAGGGAAGCGGTGACGTGGGGGCTCCCTACTCTGAGAATGGAGAGAGGGAGAGAGAGAGAGAGTGAGGCATGGAAAGAACGCCTGGCAGGGAGAGAGGAGGAGAGAGGAGGAGAGAGAGAGAGAGAGAGAGAGAGAGAGAGAGAGAAAAGACAGAGCTGCCGCACCACAGAGAGAACAAGAGAGAAGGAGCAGGAAAGAAAAGATAAAGATCCTCCCTCTCCCAGCACTCATTGACAATGATACTGGGAGAATAATTTCAAAGCAATGAAGCAGAAAACGCAGAGCCTCCTAAGCACGACACTCAGTCACCACCACACCACAATCACATTAATCTCACAGAGAATAGCACGGGCCTAATGAAATGTGTGGCAGAACGCTCGTATTATAAAAACAGCCTTTTTGAAAGCAGTGAAAGATACAAAATAGAAAAGTGAATTGTGATTTAGTGACAAGTCCTGTCAATGAAGCTCCCACCTGCTTGACTAATATCGAAATTGAAGATTAATGTTTGTATCTTTTTTTCTGACCATGGTTCAATAAATAATACATTTTATGTTTATTCCACTGATTGCTTGATTGATATATAATAACAAAATCATGAGGTACAGTATATTTCCAAAACTGTCATTAAAAAGCCATTAAATAACCAAAATAATTATATTTTTGACATAAATATATAAATATCTGACTTCTTTGGCTGCTGTACATAGTGAAATGTACAAAAATAAACACATAAGAAACTAATAACAAAACAAATTGCCATTCACAGCAGCTGAGTGTCACATCACTTATCCTTCTCCAAGTAGGACATCTTGTAATTGCCTGAATTGAATATTCATGTCCCAGCTACAAGCCCTACTCCACTTTCTCTTTCTCTTGACTAAAAAAAAAAAAGAAAAATCAAAAATACCAATTCATTTCCCCCTATCAGCCCCGGGACATGTGCTGACGATGAGATGGAAAACACAGCGTGTCGTTAAGCTGCCAGCTAATCAGCGTTTGCTCATAACCCCCCCTCGCCTCCCTTTCTGTCGCGTCTTCCAAACAGGCCCCTTCTCTCCCTCTGCCACCGCTGCTGCTGCTGCTGCCGCACTGCTGCTGTAGTCAGCCTGTGAGATGGGTGGCTCAGTCCTAATCACCCCCTGCAGTGCATTGTCAGCATGGCTGCAGGCCGCCCTTAACATTTACACCACATGATAACACACGCATAAACAATAAACACAAGCCAATATGTGACAAAAAATGCATCTTTCAATCCTCTCCTTCTTCCTTGTTCTCCTTCTTCAGCTTACAGCTCCCTCCCTGCCTCCACCGTGTCCAAGGCTAACCACACACCACCACTTCTCTCACTGTCACCTTGGCTAGATTCAGCGTTATGCGCCCATGGCCTTGAGGGGCTTAGGGAGGTGGTAGTCCTTCTCCTCGCCTTCTCAGACAGTGCCTTCCTGTCGTTATCTCAGGGCTGGAGTCTCATCAGCCTGCACAGTAGCTCTGGCTTCCAGCTGTTTCACCACCAGCCCCGACAGGGGAGAAGGCTGCCAGAGGATCTGAGGGGGAGGCCGCTCCTATACCCGCATCCTCTCATGTGGCCAGCTTCAAGGTTCCTCTCAGGCAAGCCTTCAGTCAAGTTTACATTGTGGCATGCACGCACACACACACACACACACACACACACACACACACACACACACACACACAGTGATTGGCATTCATTAAGAGTATCAGAAATGCAAATCATCACACCGTTTTCCCCAATTTAAAGGATTTCATTGTTGCTTGGTGGTTCTTCTTATTACTGTTAACAGGCTGAATGTAGACAGCATTTTATTACACTGAGATGGTTCCAGTGCAGCTACAACTGAATTTACTGCAGAAAATCCTTAAACATTAACAAGAAAAAATGTGTGTGATTTGTGTGTCAGTTCTTCTGAATCAAAGGCCAGAGTTCTTTTGCAAGGACCTTCCATATTCATGTTGATCAAAAAATGTTTGTAAGAAAGGAAGAGGTCAATGTCACTGACCAGGAGTGAAGGGACAGCTAAAAAGATAAAAAGAGGCTTTCTTGATCTTTCACAATTAATGTTGCTCTATAGCTTTAGAGGTTTCTGAAGTGTGAGAAATTAACCCTGATGATTTCTTCAGATGACATCATGATGTGATGAGGTAGGAAGAGCTGATAGAGTTTAGGCGGTGTGATGAAGATGTCAGGGGACTAACCTACTGCTGTCCAACCTGAGCTGCAGCAGTCATCCTGCTGTCACAGTCATTCTTCTTCTTACCACACATGAAGCTTTTCTTCTTCTGCCCCTTTTTTGAATCTCTGATCTTGGAGGGCCAGCTCTCTGTCGCGCCTCTTCGTAACCAGCTCCTTTTAATAGTCGTCCCATTTTTTAGAGAGCTTGTTTTTCAGAGCTCCTTCTTGAAGGATAACTTCTTTTTGTCACTCTGACAGGCAGCCTGCTGGTGTCTGAAGCACCTCCTCTATTCAGCCAGCTCAGAAGGTCCAGGTCCTAAAAGCAGGCCTTTGTGCTGGCTTCCAGCAGTTCTTTCACCCTGTTGAGATCCTTCTGTCTTACTGATTATGAGCTTGTCCTCCATTTCCTGCTGTTGTGTGGCCTCTTTCCAATTTTTTCCATTGATGACCCTCAACCTGCTGGTCACCTGCTGGCTGACTGGCCTTCAGTGAGATGAACAGTTCTTCCTTCCATTTCCTCTGTCGTCGTTCTTCTCAAACAATTTCCCAAACTCTTCAATCCAAATATTTTTGGTCCAGTATAAATACAAATAGATGTGATTACTTAGTAACAAATTTAATCTTTCAATTTGTCCTTTAGGCTCAAGGGATGGCAATAAACTGAAATATCTCAATAACTATTAGATGGACTGCCATGACTTCTTGTAGACATTCACAGTTCCAGAGAATGAATCATAATGACTTGAGTGATTTAAGCTGTGAATGTGAACATGGTTCATGTTGTGATTGTGAGCGCATTAGCATGCTGATGTCTGCATTTAGCAGAAAGCACTGCTGTTCCAAAGTACAGCCTCACAGAGCCAACAGTGTGGTTGTAATCTCATAGTTTAAAGTTTTTCTAACAGTAAATCTCACCAGGGAAGAACTAAATGCAAAAGAGGAGACCTGCACTGTTGTCCCAAATCATTTAAACAGCATAACCCCTCTCCTTCTCTACATTTGGGCAGTGGTGGCCTTAAGGTTGAAGAAGCAGACCAGAAGGTCAAATGTGTGATCTCCATATTAGCAGAATAAATCTTGCAGTGTAAAGTGAAAGAGTTAAGCTGATCAGTGACCATTGGTGGTTGTATTGAGAAGTTGTTTGTATTTGTCAAAAGAGAGCATTGCTCTCAGTGACAGATTTCCTGAATAAATAACGGTTAAAAGGGGGGGGGGTAACCTGCCTGTCCCCCTGTATGTATGCATGTGTGTGTTTCTGTCTGTATTATACGTGTACATGTCTGCTCCCCTCCTGACCTGCTGACCTGACCATCAAGTTAAACCATGTGTCTGCTCCAAAGCCGGTCATCTGCAGACTGTTTCACTCAGCTGCTGTCTCGTCCATGCAGCTCGTTCTCTGTCTCTCCTCCAGACTCCTAACCAATACCACCTGTCACCTACACCGCTCCCTGCCACACACAAAATTAGGCTGCAAGCTATTAGCACTATTACATCTGAGGTGCAGCGGACAAAGACCCCGGCGGTCAGATGCTGCAAAGAACTGCATCACCCAGGAATCATTTGGTGGAATAACAAGTCAGTTTATGGATCGACCTGTTGTTGTCCACCAGCCCTCTTGTTTTCATTTGTTATGCTAGCACGTAATGGAAACTGCAGCTAATTGTTGTCATAAACCAAATGCTGATGCCAATAATCATATTTATGAACTCACGGTATCCTGCTGTTTGTGAGTGAGTCAGGCAGGGTGGGAGGCACAAGACTGACCACGAATCATTGGAAAATGATTTTTGAGAAACAATTTTAGTATGCATGTGTGGTTTTGTGTGTGTGTGTGTGTGTGTGTGTGCGTGTCTGTGTGTTCATAACCCATGTCACTATCAGCGTAAGATCCATTATGTAGACTTTGCTGCTGTGAGTCACCGAGCACAGCGGTCACTGCTCCCACAGTCATGCCTGTTACCTGCCTCTGACGTACAGACACACACACACACACACACACATACATACACATCTTCATCAATTACACGTCTAGATTGGAGTCTGAGTCACTGCGATGCCAGGGCACTTTTCCTCTCTCACTCTAAATGCAGAGGAGACACAAACAGCTAGTGTTGTGAGCAGGGGCGCTGTTGACGTAAGCAGGACCCTTACAGCTCCAGCAAAACCTCCTGTGAGGCTTATTTCACCCATGAGTCATGTGCACCTATTATCTTCTACGTCATTACATTTCCGATAAAAATAACTCCAATATCAGTTGAGTCTTGAATCTCTGATTGCCTTCCGGTGATTCATGTGTAGCGCCTGCTTTATGTATCTCTGAAACCTTTTTGAAACATGAATTACACTCAAAGGACGAGATAATGAGTGTGACTTCATGAATCCCAAAGAATTGACTCTGTCATTGGAGCAGGTTAAAAACATTAGTCACACACAAAGCACCTAGTGAGAAATCAGATTCTCTGGAAGCAGCTCAGAAGATTACAGTTTTTCTTTTATGAGTCATACAAAGACAAATCTCTGAAGAAAAAAGATGTTAGATGTGTACGTGTGTTTAACTCACCTGCTGTTTCAATCAGTCTAAAAAAAACACAACTGCGTGTGTCTACTTTGGGAATATACACACTCATGTTGCTTTTCAACACATAGCAGGACATACTGACACAACGTACACAGATGTAGCCCGTAAGTCATTGAATAAATAGAAAAAGCTGACAAATGAGGCGTGAAAATTCTCGTTGTCAGACATTTCATGTGCGATTTAAAAAGCCACATAATTAAGTTATGAGCCATCAGTCATTTTACAAGCGTAGGTGTCACATTGCATAGTCTTGTGTTAAAAAGATTATTAAAAATGTGTGTTGTACTAAAGAGCTATATGCCTTTACTAACAATGGTTGATTTGGAGTTTCACTTCAGTTTACAACATTATAAATCCAGTTCTCCTTTTTTTTTCAGTTTCATTATCCATCACTGCTACCAAAACCAATAAAATACGTCACAAGCACAAGCTGAACTGTTGTTAAAGTGGCACTAAACCCCGGGTGCAGCGGTGACTCAGTTGTTTGATCTTTGTAAAAAAGCTGAAGCAGTTGTCGTGAGTCCCCGCTGAGAATAAAATGAACAGTGAAACAGAGCGATGACAGTTAGGCTGCTCAGCTGTGACCATCAACGAACCGCATCAGAAACCTGTGCACCGCTCTGATACTTAAAATAACATTTACCTCATTCCGCTCAACTCAATGTCAAGTTAAACTGTAAAATTTTCAGGAACTGTACGAGGAACGATCTACTCGCTGGGTGGAACATCTGGCATTTTTAGTTTTTCCAACAAGTTTTGAATAGGTTTCATTAAAAACATGCCAACTCAAATTTTTCTCAAGCCATAGAGGAACTATGTGATCTTTCAGCTCTGTTCAAATAAAAAAAAAATATATTTGAGTCAGATGAAAAAAGTAAGATTCTTACATAACTGAGTGCATTTTCCTTTATTTTACAGCTGGTGATTTAGTGTGTGTAGTTCCAGCTGAATTCCTGCCATGTTATGGATACTTTGAAGAAACATTTAAATTCATTAAATCACACAAAGGCTTTTAGCTGCAAGACAACATTCCTTTTTCCCAATGCTGAGAGTCATTTAGTACATGTAAGCAGTAGTTTGCTACACTTTGTACTCTAGGATGTGCATTAAATATGTCATGTAGGGAATTACAATTGATCTTCGATAACAGTAAAATGTTTTTATTTGAGAGATTTAAATTCTACTTCAGTAAATTTAGTTCTCCGTAAAGATTAAGGTTTTGAAAACTATGGAAACTTTATACTTCAGACAATATGAGTTTCCTTTCAGGTTCCTCAGAGGAATTTGCGTTTGCTGTTAAATTAAACAGTCTAGCTGATTTGGAACTACACATCTATATTTCTGCTTTTCTAATGAGCAAATATGTGCTGTCATTATTCACATCCTTTGAACTGGAGTTTGTTTAATGACCTTGTCAGCTCTCCATCCTCCGGTTTTTCCCCTGCTGTCATTTGAGCCATTGTACAGCGCTATGACGCAGGCAGAGCGTCATTTCTTCCTACGTGGAAATGTCATCTTAATCAGATGTGCTCACTTGACAGAATAGAGCAGCGGCATCATCGGATCCATGGATCCAAGTATGTTTGTCCATAAACATCAGCTCCTCATCCACACCTGCTGCTCTCTACCCTTTATGTCTGTGAATCACACAAATAAATATGCAGCAAAAAATCCCCTCTAGTAACCCCTCATAGAACTCTTGGGGATTTTTTTCCTTTTTTTTCTGTATTTTTGTGTTTCTTCCCAGCACAACACATTTGTTGTAAATTATGTTGTGATTCACTGAACACAACTGTCTCAAACACTCCTTTGATTACAGAGGTTTGAACATTTTTCTCACTGTAAAGATCCTCAAAGATCCTTTGCTTCTCCTCCTTACAGTAATATCACTAACTTCTTTTCACTCTTCATTTTCACTTCTTGTCTTCACCTCTTCCCTGAATGACTTGAAGACTTACATCATGTGCCTTGGATTAGTTAGTTAGTAGAGGTAAGGTACAAGATGCTGGTGTAGAGAACTGCAAACAGTTTCAGGACAGCTACAGATGAAAAAGTAATGTGCTACATGATAACATAATGTTTTAGTCTCTAATTTTCTTACCCATGTAGTTTTAATTTGATGAATACCTGCATTTACAGTATTAGTGCTGTGCAAGGACTTAGAGTTACAATTTCTCCATTAAAAATAAGATTCAAAATTAAGTTCCTCTCTGTGTAATTTCCTGTGGATGGATTCTTGACATCTTTACCCATTCTGCGTTTAGTGAAGGAAAGTGATCATCTTCAGCAAATCCCTTCAAATGCAATAATTCAGTCACTTTCACCAAATCGCCAGTTTACACCTGCACTTCGCGCTGTTTCATGTAAAAGACCATTTCATGTCCGTATATTAAAGGAACGACGACACCTCAGTCAGTGAAGAATTGTCGCATTTTTCTCCGCCTGTCTGAGGACATGTCAAACTAAACTTGTCTAAACTTCTCTTGTTTTTTTTTTTATTGAAAGTCGACCTGTTGAGATCACATGTTGATAAGGAGAGCAGTTTTTTTAGTTTTGTTGATTTCTGTTTATGAGGGCACTAAAATTCCACCAGACCGGTTTGTTTGCTTGTGTCAGTCACATGTCGGGGTTTCTTTTCTTTTTTTTAAATAATTTTCCTTGTCATGAAGCGTCTTTTTTTAATCGAGGTGTCATTAAACGAGTCGTGTTTGAAACAGTTGGACACACTGGTTGAAAACACCGATGTCTGAGCTGATTTTCGTTGATTTGGGTTCTTAATTTTCTGAGGGGGTACATAAATAAATAACAACAGTGCGGGGCTGTGAACGGGTTTCTATGCGGTGCTGTTTCTGGTGACATTTATGTGCGCACGTACCATTAATAACACACGCACGTGCTGCATCACATTCCATCCGTCCCTGGTGCACGTGCCCTACTCCAAATCTCTTACATCTTGGCAGAACTGTCGCATGAGCCCGTGTTTACCAATTTATAGCCCCCATAAGCTATTATATTATATCAACACTATCGAAATACCATATGTTAGAGGCATATAAATATCATATGTGGTCAATAACGTCAGGTGTTAGTGAAGGCATCAGGTTGTGTGGTGAGAGGAGAAGCAGACAGGTGATATTGGATATGCTCTGTGGTCGTCTAATAAAAGCTTCCTGGCCACTGCTTCAGAGCTATACCTTTCTTCAATCCTTTAGCTACTAATTGACGTCCGTGTTTCTTGCCGTCGCAGTTAATTTAGGAGTGACGCAGCTGAATTAGCAGACTCTATGCGTGGCGCTGTGCCCTTGAGCGCGCGCAGGGCTGCTCGCACGCCGCGCGTGAACGCCGCAGTCTCGTGGACCGATAAACCGGTGAAGAATAATGGATGTTTAGACAGTATGTTTGCTTTTTCAAAGGGTATTTGAAGCATATAGACAATTGTGAATGCGCCGCAGTCGTTTATTTCGTTTGATATTCCACCACCGATTTGCACTCATTGCCTTATAAGGAAAGACAGTCGTGCCTTTCTGCAATAGGCCGAGCGCTGCAGCCTGCGGGAACCCTGCACTTTAACCCTTTCGCTGCTGAATTTTATTTGGTCCAACTGTATGAAACAATGCAACTAGGGCATCGTAGACATTCAGTGTTTTTTATTTTTATAGCAATATATCGAAAATGTCTTCCTGCTGTAGATATTACTGTAAATATAACATTAAACAGCTGGATAAAGAAGGCAGCAGTAAACAACTGGATATGTTATATTATTTATAATTCTCCCCCTTTTTCGGCTTTATGACAATATTCTGTCCTCACTTAGGTGCGATTTGGGGCATTGCCATTACCAGCCTAAACTCTGGGTTTGGTGTGTGTGTGTTTGTGTGTGTGTGTGTGTGTGTGTGTGTGTGTGTGTGTGTGTGTGTGTGTGTTTTGTGGACGTCAGGCCTGAGCTGGTTCATACCGTGAGTGTTGTGTGCAGTGCCAAGTGATAACTGAACCGGCTGCTGCCTGTCCTGTCGGGTCTCCGCAGTCAGAAATAACCCCAATGGAGCTGAAGCCGGCGGGGTTGGAGCTCCCGCAAAGGATGCTGACCTACATCGGGTGCCACGCAACCGGGGGCTATCTTTTAACACGGCGAAAATCCAGCATAAAATCCCCGCGACACGGTGCTGTCTGAAATGTCATCTCTTTGTGTGACCTTGACTCAGAGAGGATATGGAAATCTATTCATTGTAATGAGCATAACAGCGACCAGGCTCTGTCCGCAATTTAACTTTACACAGGCGATGATTCATGCCGCATTATCATCCCACTGAAGCGGTTTCAGCCACACCACAAGAGCATCGGATAAAATTGTTTTCCTATTTCAGATGGATCCCCTGTAATAGACAAGGCCGTGTCATGGCGGCCGTGATAAATCAATGTCAGCCAGTGGCCTTGACTTTAACTTGGGCCTAGGCGATTATTTTTTTATATTGGTAGCCTTATAATTAGGATACATGCAATCCAGCCGTATTATATGCACCAGCTCATAAATAGGCTACATTGTGGGTCTGTGGGTGGAAGACATGTGGGCGCACACATCCTAAACACACATCTGTCAAACCCAACCTACTGATGTGTTGTGACTGAAATAAAATGAAGCGAAAGGCCTTGTAAGTTGCTACATTTAAGTTGGTGTACATCAGATTGAGGCCATCATGGTTTAGTATAAAACGCTCTCTTTCATAGCACCCTCTTGCAGTTAGATCTCGCTTCACATCCAGCGACGTAGGAGGGAGAGATGTGGCGTTTACGGTCTCATTTCAGCTCGTACTTTTGGAAATCATAGTCACGCGTTCAGTTAGTGATAATTCGCCTGCCCTTTGGTTGATCAGTAGAAAACAATACTGTACTTCATTATAATATGAGTGGTTATCAGTGGTTCTGATTCCTTTGCCATGCAGGTTTTCTTTCCAACCAAACACCACATTAGCTGATTTCCAATCAGCACACCTTCTCAACCAGTGATGTACCCAGTGTCAGATGAAGGGAAAAAACTTCCTGTCCTGTCAATTCTTCTGTTTTGCAAGTCTGGACACAAGCATACCAAAGATGAAGAAATATGCACACTTTGTGTTGAAGGAGACCTATTATGCTCATTTCCAGCTCTACATGTTTTAATCTGGGACTCAACTTGAGTAGCTTTACATAATTCACAGATCAAAGACATCCTTATTATTAACTTATACTGGCCCTTTGTGCAGCCCCTCATTTCAGTCTCTGTCTGAAACAGGCCATTAAGCTTTGGTCTCTTTACAGTCCCCCTCCTTAGCAACCCAATTTTTTCTCGCTGGTTAGTTTCCAGTAAGCTGGATCACAGCTTCTCGACCCTCGGGAGGCAACATGAACAAACTATGACACAAACTATAGTGGTAGTATTTACTTTTTTTCTTGATAGTTACTCATCAAAAACTTTCTGGCACACCTGTGTAGTCTTGTGACAGGTGCATTAGTGAAGCAATGTCAAAGACTGAAGCGCTGAAGAAAGCCATTGACTGAAACTTTGTTTAGGCTTAGGCCTATAAAGTATCTTTATTGAAAAAGTGAACACAGTGTGCAGGTGCACCTTCCTCTTTCTCATTCTTTACTTGAAATGTCAACTTCTCAAATACATCTGCACATACGTACATTTTTCACTTCCATATTCTTGAATCTGATCCATACATTTTTCACTTCCATATTCTTGAATCTGATCCATACATTGTTCACTTCCATATTCTTGAATCTGATCCGAAATACACATGTGAACAACAAAAACACCCGGAAAAGTGTTAACAACGACTTTAGCAACCAAGGCAGGCATGCACAATGATCTGTTCAGCTCATAGGGTTGAAAAAAACACAAATGTAGTGTTCATAGCAGGTTGAAACTCAGCTATTTGACTTGCAGGGAGGATTTCTACATATGCTAACCTCAAGTTTTGGAACTTTGACAATGTTTAACAAAGACATGCAACATCATCACAGCACATCAATAACAGAAAACCACAAAAAGTCAGTAGGTCCCTTTTTATTACACCTCAATAAGCTAATGAGCTGTTATTTATGCAGATAATGACTAAAGGTTAAATAATGGATGATAATAATAGAAATAGAAAAAAAGTCTAGAAAGGTCAAAGAATAAAATAGTCTACAGTTGTAAAATTCCCATCTATGGACTATTACAAGTTGTTGCTATGGTATCCATTCTCCTCACTTAATGTCTTGCCATAACATATAATTTTTCACTTAAAAAACAAAACAAAAAAAACATGTTGGTGCTCAGGCGCCGTCGAAGTCGTGATTACATTTTTTCCGACAGCACTTGAAAGCAGCGTGATAATAAACACCGCCCATATTACCTCCCTCTCGTGCGACGTCACGCCAACGGCTATTTGCATCAAGTGTTTTGTAGCTGCGGCTTCAACTCGGCTGCAGAACGAGTCTCTCAGAGGGGGAAAGCGAGGGAAGAAGCGCAGTGAATATACAGAAGGAGCAGGAGGAGGGGGGGCTCTTGTGCTTCACATCAGAGGAGTGAGAAAAAACGGCCTGCAAGCGAGGATAAGGTGTCGGAAAGCAAAAGCAGGGGGCAAAAAAAACAGAAGAGTCGCTTGTTTTATATCGGATAAAATGGAGCTACCCGCCGCGGGAGAGCACGTCTTTGCGGTGGAGAGCATCGAGAAGAAGCGCAGCAGAAAGGTTTGTCACAAGAGCACTGAAGGACAGTCTTTTTAATGATTGCATTTGGAAATGAGGATGATTTCTCTTTGGCTTTTCTTCTCACTCTGATGGATACATGCTTTTTTTTCTCCCTCCTCACCTCACAGGATAATTTCTAAGATGACGGTGCAATGCAGAATACATATCGCTGCGTAAAGTAACGTTACGCTCATTATCCCGTTTGTCTCCATTCACAGGGGCGGGTGGAGTATCTGGTCAAGTGGCGAGGATGGTCTCCCAAGTAAGTCACCTTATTGAATTTAATCATAAAAAATCATGATGGTGATAACACAACATTCAAAACAGATGTGTGCGTGTGTGTGTGTGTGTGTGTGTGTGTATGTGTGTGTGTGTGTGTGTGTGTGTGAGAATTTGTGCAACCGCGCGAGCGTGGGCGCGCTTATGGGCGTTTGCGCGTTCTTGCGTTTGACGCGATGATGAATGTGATTTTACAATGTATGCAATCCCCCAGTGTGCCAATTAAAGGAAGACATGTCTATAATTGAGCCACATGTTTTAAGAGGTGCCCATATGTCTACAGTTGAGTAGAGATTGAGCCAATTGTATCCTCTTCCTCCCTCTACAGCCGTGCGTAAAAGTTACTCATGATTTATTACACGTGCATCCACGGGGACCACAAGTGTCTCAGCATGTTGTTTAGACATGCACACGCCTACAAATAAGAGATATGGGAGAATGCAGGAAGTAAAGATAGGGCTATGGACAGTTCAGGGTCGTTTTGGTGCTTATGAAGTAGAAATCACCTGCTATCCTCAGCCAGTGCTTAATTATATCAGCCACTTTTTTGACAGGCCTGTGTGTCCCCCCTGCTTACTCTTTCCTCTCTGATTAGATACAACACGTGGGAACCAGAGGAAAACATCCTGGACCCAAGATTACTTGATGCTTTCCAAGACAGGTAAGTTAAGAGTGGGATAAACACAAACATTACACACATTACCATGACCAAACAAGTTTAAATTAAAAGTTGTTGTTTTTTCTGTCATGTCATCAGCACGTTTAAAGTAAGAAGTCTGAGCGTTTGCGGTTATGTCACACTTTCAAGATAATCCCATGTTGATAATTAACCATTGGCCGATTAAAGGTGCAGATTCAGCATGTAGTGTAGGTTTGGATTAGGATTAAAAGTGGTGTCATTAGAGGGTCAGGTTAGAGTTACACCCAAGTCAGGCTTACCATAACAAACTGACACTTTGTTCAGCATCTACTTTTTGTCACCTGATAGTTATTTGAGTGTCAGCATCAAGTTGTCGTGTAAGTGCTACCTGCTGTCCCACCATCCACTCACCAGATGCACCTGTGTCATCTTCCACAGATCATGGCAACCATCTGTATTAACCAATAAACCAAGTGATTTACAGAAATAATGCAAAGATCAGAATTTAATCACATGCACAATTATTTAAGTGGATAGAAAACTGAAAGGTCAAGAATAATAAATCAGTAAATCATTTTGTTTTTCTCCCAAAAAAAAAAGTTCAGTTACTTCATGAAACATTCAATCACAAACAACACATTGTTCAAATTTCAAAAGTTGCTGCTGAAGACATATCTCCTACTTCACTGAAAAGTCAGTTTTTTCAATGGAGTTTTTACAGTTTCACATCACACTTGTGTAATTCTCATATTTCACCATGATTGGCTGCAAATTAGTTGTGATTTCACAAAATCATCTTGCACATATACGTCTCAAAGTCAGATTTAAGATAATTACAGAGAAACCTCCTTCTTCAAGCAGATGATTATTAAAACAGTCTTCTAGTGTCGAACACAGTCAAACATTTGAGTGAAATCACAAAGCAAAACACAATTTTGAGTGGATGGAGTCTTTAAATTATGAACAGGGAACTAAATAGTAGGTCAGAAATTGTTATAAGTGGTCCTCCATGGTGAAATGAACTGCTTGGCTCATTTCTAAATAGTGTGTTGATTGCTGTGCAGACAACTCCATGTAAAGGACAGTGTAACTGAAATTATTATAAATGCGTGGTGTGTTAAAGTGTCACTGGCTTTTCTCTTGGCCTCCCTCAGCTTTTGCTTACAGTAACCTCTCAGGCACAGGTCACACGTTATAGCAAAACATCGACATCACTCTGTGTCTGTTTTTGCAATTACCTCTCTCTCTCTAAAGCGGCAAGATTTTATTGAAACTAATTGCGTGTCTCTCAGGGGAGCCAAATCGTCTGAATACCAGGCTATGAAAATACACTGAGTCGTCATTGTAATTAGATGTGAGGGAGGAGGGTGGGGGAGGGGACTGACATCACTCCTGTCTGCGGTATTGAGTTACTGCCTTGGAGAGACTTGTATGGAGACTGAGGAAAGCTAAGGAAAGTCAAAGAGGGGTTGGCCTTCATCTTCTACTGTATCCACTGTAGAAGGTAAAGGTGTTACATCATCTATTTATTGCTATTCACGGAGGAACAAGCCTGACTTAATGCCACTGTTCAGCTTTTTATTGCAGTGAGGGCTGACAATAATTAGGGGTTAAATATTTGATACAATGTAAAGAAAGGTCATGATACTGTGAGAAGGTAAATATATATAAGGATTGAAATGAACATCTCTTAAAACTCCTTCAATGTGTGTTAAATAAATGTCACTTTGCATCAGGAAGTGTAACTCCAACCTGTAACACAGGCTCAGTGTTGTCTAATTGAGTCTGAGGAGGACACCCGTAACGTTGTGTTGCCATGCAACAGAGACTCATCTCTGTGAGATGGTTTCACTGATTGGCTGCTTTTTTCTTGCCCACAGGGAACGTCAAGAGCAGCTGATGGGATATCGCAAGAGAGGACCCAAGCCCAAGCATCTACTGCTTCAGGTAAGAAAAGAAGACTTAATACTTCTCTTGATTATCTATCATGTAAATGATAAATTACAACTATGCTTAAGATTTCTTTTCATGCATGATTCCCTCACAAATAAGCCCATATATAAAAAATATTATAAAAGTGTACATTTTCTAAAATAAGGCTTATTTAAAGGGGTACTCCAGCAAGTTCATATTGGACTTCCATAAAGTGAGAGGACTTACAAGAGACAGATTTAACAAAGAATGGCTATGAGTGGTTAAGATCTTTAGTCTTTAGTATGCGTGAAACTCTGAAAATGCTGGATCCTACATTTACCATAATTCACTTTTTTTTTTAAAGTGTGTTTTGTTAGTCCTTCCCTGCCTAGAGAATGCCCACATCCTTCAAACTCAACACCCCCAGTTTTAATGCAGGTTTCTGATATACATTTGCAGCTCAAGCCCAAGCAAAGATAACCCTGATGAACAGGTTTATTTTCTTAGACTTCAGAAAGCTCCCTCCAGGACATCATACATGGACAGAGGGCATTTCCCCCCCTGCCCTGACAAGTACACTGAACTTCATGGGTAAAATTGACGACACGCCCCTTTTAACACTAGCGTTGCAAACCGAAAATTAGAATATATATTACAGACAACGAGATATTATCGCATTAGATTTAAAGGGGCCAGCTCCCTGACTTAACAGTTGTAGCTAAATGACTATGAATCGTACATTTAGCGCATCAATCAAAGGTCCAAAAGGCCAGGGGAACCTCTCAGAGGACTGCTTTTGTTCCTCTCAGGAGGGTGTTTGTGGTAACACATGGGATAAAGTCAATGACGGGACACAAAGCAGCCAGTGACATTCCACCGAGCTGAGGTCACAGCCACAGGAGACACTTTGAAATGTCACTGTGATGGCCGGGCCGGTGGCTGAAAGAGCTGCTCACGAACTGTAGGAGGGCTGTGTGAACATGGACGAAGGCCCCCGAAATAAATGTTGCGGTGGTTCAGGCCTCAGAAGAGCCCCTGCACACATTCCAAGCGCCGTTGTGCACAGTGCAGCTTGTGGGCCCCAAATGAACCGTAGCTTTTTGTTGTAGCCCGACATAGACACATGTATAGATACTGTAGACAGTTGAATCATTAATCAGATCCCCTACAAAGAGGGATGGCCTTTTATTTTGAATAGTCATGTAAAGGCAGAAGAAATACCCTTAATTCTTCATGTAATATTCATTGAGCTATATGTTTGTGCTTCTCTAAAAAGACTAATGGATGTCTTGTTTTTACAGGTCCCTTCTTTTGCCCGGAGATCCAGTATCCTGGCTGACTTACATGAGGCGTCTCTGGACAACGACAGCTGTCAGAAGACCAACCCCATTCAGATGCTCCGTCCCCAAAGCCAGCAGTACCAGATGAACAGCAAGAAGCACCACCAGTACCAGCCGCTGGGCAGGGAGCGCGAGGCCGAGCAGCAGCAGGCCAACAGCAAAAAGTACTACTACCAGCTCAACAGCAAGAAGCACCACCACTACCAGCCGGGCCTCAAGGTGCACGAGCCTATGTTCGCTAAGCCCAGAGAAGTCAAGGCCCCGGAGCTCTCCAACAAGGGGTACAACCTTCCCCCTGTGTTGCAGCAAAAATGGATCCGGGACAAGGACTCCGGCTGCTTGACCAAAGTAAAGGATATCACCATGGAGCTGAAGAAGCTTCCAGCAGACCTCAACGGCCACAAAGAGCCGGAGAAGGTCAAACCAAAAGAGGACGCCTCGCCGCAGTCTAACGGCGTCAGCAGCAGCAAGCTAAAGATTGTGAAAAACAAAAACAAGAACGGGCGGATTGTTATCGTCATGAGCAAATACATGGAAAACGGAATGCAGGCGGCCAAGATTAAAAACGGTGAATCTGAAAGTGGTGGGAAACCACCGCAAGGAACGGACAATAGCGTGGAGAACCACCTGGAGAAGATGAAACTCGTCAAAAAGCTGGGCCTCATGAATGGATTTGCGAAAAACCCCAAAGACAAACCGACTCTTCCCAGCGCTGGATTTAAGGCAGGTTGCCCCAAAGAAAAGGAACAGTCTCCTAAGATGGAGCCAACTGTGACGGAACAGGATAAACATGTCGAGGTCAGGGGTCAGGGGCAGCTTCCAGCGGATCAGCCTTTACAATTGACAACCAAGCCTAATCTGGTCTCCTTGCCTTTGGATAGGGGAGTTCCCTCCTTAACGGACAAAAGAGGAAGCCAAGGTGGATTTCAAGGACTAAAGCGACACCTCTCTGACACAAGCGGCGAGGAGCATGTGAGCAGTAAGAGGTTTTTGAGCTCTAGGAGTATCAGCGCTCCTAACACAGTATCTTCGCCCGCCCAAAGCATCAGCATAAACCAAAACGTTTACCAGGGTCACCTTGGACAGCAGGACTGTGGGTACGCAGACCAAGAGGAACCCATTGACTTGAGAATAGTGAAGTCCAGGCCTAAAGCCGCATCTTCCACAGTGACTCAGGCCGAATCTTCGACACAACTTGAAACACACACGCAGGATCAAACACCCACACAAGCTGAAACACAAACACAGATGGACACACAAACACAAACCCAAACCCAGGCTGAAACACAAAAAAATGCAGAAGAGGAAAAACCCGAGTCATTGTCTGTTTCTAACCACGAAAAGAAAAAAGAGGAGTCATTTCCCTCTTTCCAACCTTTCCTTGGAAATATAGTCATCACAGACATTACTACAAACTGCCTCACAGTCACATTCAAGGAATATGTGACAGTGTAACAGAACTTTGTACCAACTGTAACTGTACAAATGTACATGAAATATATTTGTATTTTCAGATGCTTGAATGTACAAACGAACTCTTAATGTTTTCTTTTTGTATAGTTAAGGAGAAAAAAAAGCATATTTGGATCTTTTATCCCATTATTTGCATATTTCCTTTTCTAAGCTCTACCTGTTGTAATTTCTGGAGATTTTATCACATGCAGTATCTAATTTCAGCTATTTGAAACTTAGTTTACAAAGCAAAATTAGATGAAATAAATGCGGGAAGTTTAATTGAAGATGCACTTACACTTGCTTACCTACTTACTTGTAAATACACTTCACTTTTCTATAGATGTCATTTGATTTATACACTCAACTGTCTACATTCGCAGAACATGCTACACAAATGTAGACTATATGGAGAATTTTGTAAGGAAGAAAAATTATATTGAAACATGGTAAACTACACTGTGTCTGTCTGTGTGTGTGTGTGTGTGTGTGTGTGTGTGTGTGTGTGTGTGTGAGAAAGAGAGAGAGAGAATGTGTGTGTGTGAGAGAGAGCAGATGGACAGAAGGATGTGTGCTGCTTGGACAGATTATGCCATTAGGCATGCTTAAACAAGCAGATAAAGAAAAAAATAAGCGCCTTTCTATCAATAAATGTTATTTGCATTGTTGAAAAGGAGGATGTTTTGAAAATGAAAGAATATTAATGGTTAATGTTTGATATATGCTCCTATTATTTGGTCTCTGTTCAAAGTGTTTTATGTCATGCATCTGGAGATCTGATACTGAGCACAAGTCACTTCCATTACAACAGCAGACATACAACCATGTCGTCACCATATTGATTTCATGTTTTGCAGCGCTGCAAACATCTCATAACAACTGTTCATTTGAGTTATATCATTCACAATCCTGTGTTAACACTGCCAGTTGAGCTGTGTAATCCAGCAGATTAGTCCCACCAGGTGGGTGCTCCATGATCCATGATTCAGCTTTTCATGTTCCTGCCTCTGGCACCCTAACATACCCTGTGTAGACTACAGAGTTTTTATCATTTTAAAGTATTGTCAAAGCACATGTTCCTGTCATGATCAGATCTGTCCCCTTGTGTTATACATCCATGCCCTCTTGTGTGTCATTTTAAAAAAATATCCCTTCCAGCACTGTGTGGTCTGAAAGTCCAGAGGTGCATTGAACTGTGAGAACGATGATCAGATGCACTTTTGATGTTTTGTGTGCAGACTAAGTGAAGGCTTCCTATGATACATTTTGCAATAATAAATTTGTTTGCAAGTGGAATTTGGACTTGTGTGTGATGTGTTTCTTGCTATACTTTTTTAATTTTTCTTTAATTTTTTTTTACACATTATCCTCTCCTATCAACCTTTGTTGTCCAGAAAAGACATCTCATGGTTGGTATTCTACATCACATGAACAACTAAAGATTTTAAAAGGATAGGGTGGCTGCTTTAATGCTCTTAGATGGCTGACGTTACCTCAGAAGTTGCTAAATCTGTGCATGGGGGCTATTTGTGGCCCTGCGCGCGTGTGTGTACGTGTATATGTGTGTGTGTGTGTGTGTGTGTGTGTGTGTGCAGGCTGCGGGCCGTGAGGATTATTACAGAGCCTGTGAGTTTATTTTCAGATGGGCATCATCTAACCCATGCGCGCTGCCTGGACCAACTATTTGCCATCCATGCTATACAAGTCACGCCTCGTCTATGGCTGCATGCGTAAATCAATAGCTTTTCATTACTTCCAATTTACCAATAAATCCTATTTAACGCGACTCAAATGGGCCACAGGTGGAGATTTATAGAAACTTATAGAGTGGTAAAATGATCACCACAGACCTGTGTTATAGCCTAGACTATAACTTCAATAAATATATAATCCAAAAAACCCGTGAAGATATAGTGATGATTGTCTAATAATTGTTCTTAATTGCTAATTGGAGATAAATAAAAACCACTGTGAGCGACATGAGTTTATGATCCAAGTAACACTTCGATGTGTCTTTAAAGAGCATATTAGTGTACGGTTCATCATTTTAACACAGTTTACACCTCAATTTATCAGATCTGCTCGTTAATAAATCCTCCTGACGTGCTGAGAGGCTCAACGGGAGGCGAGAAGGTTCATTACAGGTTCACTTTAATGACATCGCGTGTTATTTTCCATCATGTTTCTGAGGTTTTTGGCCAGTTGCTGTTCCTCTAGTCTAAATCAACTGAAGGGCGCTTTGAAGCAGAGATGTGCAGAGAAGCTCATTCCGCTGGCTGAACTAAACCACTAAACCTCTCCCTCTAAATACTCCTCTTGTTTGCTGTAATTTGAGCGCAAACCCTCCTTCTGCCTGTTGTGTTTTACACGGACATTAGAATTGACGTGAGCGTGATCCGACGCTGAGCTGTCTGTCGTCACTCTCGGTGTAAAATGATAGAGACGGTAAAGCTCTCGACCATTTCCTCTGCTGCAGCCCGCCAATAAAACTGCTTTCTGTGCGCGTTAATGTGAGGAACGACAGAGAAAATGGCTGTCCTCTCTCTCTCTCTACTCTCTCTCTCTATACTCTCTCTCTCTCTCTCTCTCTCTCTCTCTCTCTCTGCTCTCCATCCACTTTTTCTTTTTCTATCGAGTCTCTCTGAAACGCCTCGCAGCTGCTGCAGCCCACAAATAATTGCAACAATGTTTCAACTCAGTGGCTACAGCTGGAAATCCCCCGCTGGATTTAAGTAGAAATGATTTCATCTAAGTAGCATATTTATGGCTTTTTACAGGTATGTGGGTGCAGCTGCACGAACAAGCTGGTCATGTAAGATTAATTAAAAAAAAAAAAAAGACACGTACATAAGAAAGCAATGACACATCCTCTTTTCCTCTTCCTCTTATCTGTCAGCTCATGCTGTATTCATGCATGCATGACTGACTCAGGCCTCAAGGTTCTTTGACACATTGTAGTCTATTTGAAACAATTAAAGCACAATCTCATTTCTACAATCCCAAACATATTCAAGGAATCTTTTTTTGGAAAACTTGACAGGGACATGATGTGAATTCTGGGTGAAACATGTAGTCCACTCCACACACACTCACAGTCTTGACTAGGCCTGCAGATTTTTCCGCACACACAGAAATATAAAGTGCTGTGTTGCAGATTTTAAATTGTCTTCTAAAACCGAGTCACCTCATGTGATTGACCCTCATACAGCTTTCTCACGCGTCCAGTCTTTTATATACTATAAGTATTCCAATATAATTACGTTCACTTTTAGCAACTGAACACAAATATAACCTAAATAAATTGAGAACGTAGCTGTTTGGATTGGGAGCTACAGACCTCTTTTATTTTGTTAAAATTGTATGTAAAAATTCATTTTATAATAGTAAAAGATGTTTGGATCCCTATCACAAAACCACCACTATGAGAGAGAACATTTAAAATCCATTCCCATTTGTATTTTCGTTAAGAAGATGGATGGATATAATGAACAGCTCACTTCTAAAGCCTGAGTCTCTGTGTAGACTATAGACTATGAAAGCGTTATTCACAGTGACTAACCTGCCGGGGTCAACCAGCATCATACCATTATAGCGACAAACAAACAACATATGACTAAACCTCCGAGCATTCAGGGACTGATACTTAAAAAACTGACCCCAGTGTGACTCAGCACCACTAATGAAACTGGTGGATTTTTTTCGTTGAACCTGGGCCTGTGCACACATGAACATCCAGTCATATAGTGTGTCTTTAGTGTGTGTGGTTCTTTGGAAATTTGTGCGTGGCTCGCTGACAAAATAAACCTGAGCGCGCAAACATCTCACCAGACACATTGTTCATCATACGGGTAAATGTATTCTCCTGTGGTTGGAGTCCTTAAAGGTTTAGTAGGCCTTACATGGAAATTCTAGTTAATTTGCCCCTAGAGAAGACAATTATGAGATAGCCTACAACCAAACGTATCAAGATCTCAGCATATCTGAGAGAATGACGTTAGACTAGTGAAACTGCCTCACCTCTCCATTAGCCACGTATGGACTTTAAATTAATAGATCAATTAAAATGATTTATGCGTAATTGGAGAGAAAATGTGGAATGACCATTTATTATTGTCACTGGTCATTTCGGTCAGAGATGACATATCTCCACATCGCCATTCCTTAACTGTTATTAATTTACACAGCAGTCTGATCATCAGCTTTATAAGGTGAACGGGTTCCCTTTATCTTCCTCTTCCCGCATCAGGGCTTCTTTCCTCATTACTGCGCCTTTGTAGTGTGGCCGGGGTTTTTCCCCGTTCCTGCTCACACCGGGAATCCGCGTCTTGCCCGGATACAAGCCAACCAATGATGTTTTAACGGCGGCGGCACTGCTGCACTGCAGACGCGCCGAGACCAATCGCATCCAGAGTGTGAGGTGCGCCCATCTTCCCTCTCTGCCTGTGCTGACTGTTTGTTTATGCTGTCACAATCCTACAAGGAAAGAAGGGTAATCATGTATATTCAAATGATCAAAGTAGACAAACAGGTTCCTTAACAAATAATTACCTGCTCCCGACCCTCACCTGAAAAGATTGCGATATCTATCCATGTCATCTTTTCTTGTGGCAGCATATCTTTACATTTTCACACATGTCGCATATTCTTTTTATTAATTGTGCATAGCTTCCAAAAATAAAATGTTCGGTCAAACTGATTTCAATTTTTTTTTTCTATAGGCTTCAGCTCTGAGCGACGTCTTGTTTGGCAGATGTTCTCATTGTGAAGGCATGAAACAAATGAGAGAAGAATGTGATGCCAGACGGACAGTCTGCTTCTGATGGATCTTAAAGCAGCGCTTTACTGTCCGGAAACAGATGTCCTATTACCCCGCAGGAGACTGGACCAAACTGTCCTCATGACAAACTAAAATTCAGACAAATAAAACTTAATTTGTCTTCATTCAAAATCATTCAGGGCAGTTTGTAGTATAAATGCCTAACGACCTTATAACGACCACGTTTTTGGTGTTAAATGGATTACACATGATGCAAAGATGTTAAAGATGTTAGTGGTCAGTGTGTAATAAATAACTGACCCCGAATTACCCCTTATTTGTCACGGACTGCAAACAGATCTTTTCATGCATTCGATTGAATAGAAATGTGAACACATACGTTTATTGTATGTGCCAAATGATTGGAGTTAATCCGTCAGCCTGAGGTATCAGATATCATCTGTCTGACGTATCTATCACTGGCAGGGTGGTTTTTATTGGTTCTGTTGAAATACCAGTAAACAAACAAACACAAAAGTACAAATTAGTAGGCGGATTATATCTTTAAAAATAGACAAATAGCCTCATTTAAAGTAAGTTTCAAATATCGGCAATAAGTCAAATGAATTGTTGATGTATGTTGTTACACCATTGAGACTCTGATCAGCTTTACAAGCGCGTGTTGCATTTAAATGCATTTAAATCCGCAGTTGGACATTTTTATTTGGTCTGTACAAGAAAACAGAATCATTTAATTAAAACAGTCTTTATCTTTTAAGCTCATTGTTAATACTGCAGCAGTGATCAGTCAAAACTCCTTTTCTTTTATATATCTTCATTTGATTTTTTAAAAAATCGCATTAAGAGATTTTTTTTTTTTAATTTCGCGCTCATTTCACTCATCGGTTCCGATTAAGATAAGGAAAGAAAACATCAAATCTGACGATAAAGAGTCCAATATTTCTTATTTTTAGGCCTACAGTAATTATTTAGATTTTCTTTTTTTAAGTACCTGACCTCTACTGACCTTATTCAACAGCCAGCAAAAGTCACCTATATAAGTGTCACCGACGTCAACCATCATCTATTATTATTATTGGATTCGGCTTTATAATGTATTTAGATATAGGCCTACTTCATTATCCAGTCTATATACAGCTTTAAAAACAGGTTGTGAAGCCAGAGATCTATTTTCTTTTTTTAAATGTTATTTTCACCCCTTTTTTAAGCTGTTTAACAGACACGTCGGGTTGTATAATAGCTACACTGAGTGCTGACTCACAAGACAAAACCACGTTACGGTGACTCAGTGCTTTTTTTAAAAAGTCCACATAAAAAGAACTAGTATGTCGGATTTTATTAAATGTTTTTATTGAGTTGTTAAACTAAACGCAAATGAGCACATGAGATCAGTGATATTTTCTCTTCACTTTTCCTTATTGATTTATTATTTTTGTGTGTGGCTCTTTTATTGCATGATTGCTCCATTAAAAACAGCAGGCCTCATGGAAGCTTCTACAGATTATCTCCGCATTATTTTGGTTGAGTAATGTCATCAAAACAAAAAAACTCTTGGACATAAAATATGTTTTAAGAACACACAGAGCAGACCACAGACTGTTCTCAAGTTTTATTGAACACATCGATCACAGAGACTTGTGTCATAATGCAGAAACAAACTCTTTCCTGACCGTCGCCAGATGTTGACTTGCAAATCATCTTTTCTTACTATATTGTGGGCCATGGCAACAGCTCTGTTTCCCAACATTTTATAAATCAAATCCCTAAATGTCTGCATATGGTCAGTGACAGAAATCTGACGGGCTGTCAGTTTACCTAAAGATAAACTGATCAGACTCACCATGCAGTCTACCAACCCGACAGCTCTTTAAATATATGGCCCGACGTAAAAAAAAAAAAAAAAAAAAAAAAAAAAAGCAGATCATATGAAACAACACGCGTCCAGGCTACGGCATGGCAGCACTTCAAACATGACTTGCTGCCAAAGTTAACCTGCTTATAGATGTAATAATATGAATAAATAGCCTGGCTATATTTTTATCTACCAGGGAGGGGATTTATCCTCACTTGGCCCGACAAAGCAAGGACGAGTCCAATTTATTTATACACCACATTTAAAAATAACCGGAGCAAAGTATTGTACAAAATACAGTAAAAGCACGTGTAGAAAATGAAATGACATAATAGTAAAAGGCAGAATAGCAACAACAATAATGATAACAATTGAATCTTTGTTTCTCCGTGAGCACTACTGGACGCTGCTGTTGTAGTTTTGATGCGTTTATGAATATATGGACGATGTAGCCTATGACATATGAATCTGTGTTTTTACTGTGTATGTCAAGTTTTCTGCACACACTGATAATAATAAAGTTAGTCCAAAATGGTCTAATAAAATAATAACATTGACAAAGTGAATGAATGACTGCGGGCAGGTGAAACGTGTGTGTAAGGAGAAAAGAACAGACTATACAGCTTATGGACTGATATAAACACCCTCAGCCGGGCGGGTTCTCTGTCTGTGCACATAGAAACGTTGCTGGATAGAACGAGCGAAAATGAGGGTGTGTGCTCCCTTTTCGTTTGTTTATTCCTACTCTTCTCACTGTCCTTGAATACACCGTTGCGTGCACGTGCATACCGAGTACACTTTTGAAACCACGTGCGTTTTCGCATATCATAATTTGCGCGTTATGATTTAGTCGCCGCGCTGGGGAAAAGAAAAAAAAACGAGCCTCCATTTCCCGCCCCCCTCCCTGAAAGAATTCACACACACAGGCTCACGCTCCTCCCCTCACTTAGCAACCCGAGCACGTAGCAACGGCTGGACCAATGGGCGTCCCGCTCGAGGTTCCACCGACTGCGGTTTCCTTAGCAACGCTGTAAAAAAAAATTGCGCTGACGTCCATTCTGCTCGGGAGTATTATGGTCTGTCGGGAATTCAGAGTGGCTGGGACTGGAAAAAAAGAGCTGCTTTGCTAACGTTAGCGTCCACCGAGCTAACGGTAGGTAGCACCGGAGTAAACATGGAGCTGTCCGCCGTCGGGGAGAGGGTGTTCGCTGCCGAGTCTATCATCAAACGGAGGATAAGGAAGGTGGGAGATGTAACGCGCTCGTGTTGAATATAATGCACCAACATTGCACTCTTAAACATTACTGTTGCCCTGCGAGGCTAACGAAGTCATTTGTGTTTGTTTCTGACGGCATGCAGGGTCGCATTGAATACCTTGTGAAATGGAAGGGCTGGTCTCCCAAGTAAGTCCTGCTACATTTGTGTCTGTCGCATGTTTTCAACCCTCCGCCGTCGGTACTGTCTGTCGTTAGCTCGCCACAGTTAGCGACAGACAGTCACATTAAAGCCGAGGTGTAACAGTACGATGGGGACTTTAGCTCACAGGCTGACTTTTAGCTCATCGTGGCCATCCGCATCGCTTCCTCGATGTTAACTTCATGTTTTATCTCGCAGATACAGCACTTGGGAACCAGAGGAGAATATTTTGGACTCCCGCCTGTTTGCCGCTTTTGAGCAGAGGTAGGATGTCTGGGCTGGCCTTTATGGGCAGATCCAGTGGGTGTTAACATGTCCAATAAATATCTGGTGTACTCGGTGCACTTTGCTCCCGTGACACTCAAAATGGGTGTCTGACTGTATATATTTCACAGGGAGCGTGAAAGGGAGCTCTATGGGCCCAAGAAGAGAGGACCAAAACCCAAAACGTTTCTGCTAAAGGTAAGTCCAGCAGATGTTTTTTTTTTATTATTGGTGTATTACATGCTCACAGTGAATAATGCAGAAGTGTAATCACATCAAATCATCATACCATCTTTTCTCTTCACTTCTGCACAGTTTACTTCTAGCACCTGCAAACTCATGTTGGGCTCATGTAGTCTAAACGCGCAGGCATCCTTAATGATTCTAATCATGAAAAAAACAGCGCATCTGGTAATATTAGCTGATGGGGACTCGTTAAAAGAGTGTCATCCGTTTGGAATAACAATGAAGCAATCTTGTTTTTTTTAAAAAGCTTCAGGCCAGATAATTGCTTGTGTTTCATCTGTCAACATGATTTCATACATCCGTCTCTGTAAAGGTCAGGAAATCTAATTCAAATACGTTTAATCGTACGTGATTGTAAGTGGTGTGTGGGTTGAGTAAAGCATCGTAGCCTGATACAGTCGGCAAGAGGTTTCAGCTTTTCAGGACGGCGAACCGTGAAAATTGCTTAATGACCGACAGTTTATCTTGAACTAAATACCAGAATCTCAATTGACAGCTGCTGTTAAAAAAAATAGGAGGGGGGGTAGTAGTGGAATTTCACTAGTAGATACTGTGTCCAGACAGGAACTGCTTAGTGTTGCGTGTATCATCCTAATTGCGTATAATTACAATCCCATGCTACTAATTCCTCCTTCGTTTTAAACTGTTGCATTTCTAGTCTGAGTGTAACAGCGGTGTCCAGTGTCAGGCATGAGCAGCAGTTGAAACGATCAAAAGGCCTTTTTTCACAGCAGACATTTTGACATGTCACAGTAGGGAAAGTATAGGTAAAAATAAATTAATTAATGATGGCTGAGTTCCAATTAGCTGCTTTGGTTTCAGGGTCTTGGTATTGCATGCTGGCTCACTTTCAGGGTTTATTGAGGACACTTGAAATACCAGAGTGTTTTCCTGCTGTCACAGGTTTAAAAGTCCTGCTGTGAAAAATCCTGTTAAGTTTATTATGAAACACTAAAAGGGGAAATGGATTAATTTCATCATTTTTAATAATATTTTCTTTCCTGTTTTAATTGTTTTCTCACAGGCTCAGGCTAAAGTTAAAGCAAAGTCTTATGAGTTCAGGAGCGATGCAGTCCGAGGGATGCACATCACCTACCCAACCCCAGAGCCGGTTATCACCCCCAGGGCCAGAGAGGGCCTGAGAGCCGTTGTTCCCACCATCTTCCCACCCAGTACCGTCAACCGTGGAGAAAGTGTACGTGTCAGACCACCAGAATTGTCCCGTGAGCACCAGCAGCTTGGCCTCCAGCAAACTGGTCCTGATGGGCTCATCCACATACCCAAAAAGAGAGGGCCAAAGCCTAAGCCCCGGTTTAAGGACAGCAGCTGCGGCCCTGCTGTCTCCGAGCCCCACAAGAGGAGAGTGGAGGAGCAGCTGAGCCACGGCCCTCACAAACTGGTCAAGCTCCAGGGGGGTGAAGATATGAGGCTGATCAAAGTAGCCCAGAGACATCCAGAGAACTATGGTCACAGCCATAAACATCACCACCATCACCACCACCACCACCACCACACACACAACCGGGGAATGTCCGGTGGAAGCTCCTACAAGCAGCTGTACTCAGACTGCAGCCTGCATTCACACAGGACAGACATGGACACGCACAGGACTAAAGACGGCTCCAGCTACCTGGCACCTGCACACTTCAAGCACCAGTCCAAAATGAGCCAGAGCCGGAGTCGCTCTGTGCAGAGTCCAGAGATGGAAAGGCCTTACTTCTTGGACAGGCCGTCCCCGACCCGGCTCCTGGACAACATGGATGAAGTGACGTGGAGGCCTTCCCTCTGCAACGTGGAAAAGGTCCTGGTGACAGACGTGACCACCAACTTCCTGACTGTCACTATCAAGGAGAGCAGCACTTCTAAAGGCTTCTTCAAAGACAAGAGATGATTTCTTTATGGCAAGCTTCGTTTTCTCTGACCTGTATCAGAATTATTCTGAGGTTTATAGAACATGGTGTGATTAAGCAAAGCTTTTTTTGTATGTAATGTATAAAGGCAAATTACATTATGTGCATATGTGTATATATTATAAAGCTGGACATCTATTTAATGTATTGACCAAATCAAATGAAGTCCATTTCACACCTTGCATTGGTTACATGAGTGACTTTCATGTTTCCTTTGCAGCAGCTGGCTACTTTCTGTACAGAGCTTGTGAAGTTTACTATTTTGAAAAGTAAAGAAAAGTGTAACAAAGTAGAATGTATTTTTCACTCATATCTTCCAGCCTGAACTCATGCAAGTAAACTGAGAGGTGAGGCCAGACTTAATCTGTGGATTGAATTAATTTGAACGGATTAGACAGAAAATAAAATATTATTTAAAAATGTACTCAAGCACTTTGAATTGAAAAGTATTAAGAAAGAGTCCGTTTGTGTTGTGTTCAAAGACCGAGCGTGTCCCGGTTTTTACATCATGCCATGCTGACTTTGTAATGTCATAACATTTCTAAATGTGTGCTGAATTAATAAATTCATGTCGAACATGTTACCAGTTTTCCCAAGTTGTGTATAACTGCATTTTTTCCATTAACATAGTATATTTTACATTTTCATAGAAAACGAAGCTTTGATGTAACAAAATAATTACAGTTGGTGTCAATTCACTTTTTAGACGCTTTTCAATAAACCTTTTGAATTTTCTCATTTTGTTGTGTCTCGTCTGTCTGTTCCGTTTTATTAGCAGCGTTTATTACACAGCTGTCGGCCTTGACCCGTTTTAAATAACATTTGAAGGCAACGCCTGAACTGAGAAATGAGCTTGAGGATTTTGTCCAAACCTGTAACGATATTAGGCCTTTAACCCGTTTAAAAACACTGGAAACATTTTATTATTTCTAGTATATTGTAATGGCTTTAATGTAAGCTTTAGCTAATTGGAAATGCCTGAATAAGCTGCCCGTGTTGTGTTTTTAAATAGGCCTAGCTCCATGCTAAATAAAGAGTGGTGTATAATTAGGGTGGAAGTTGGAGGCCTCAGGCTTGGACGGAGTAACCTCATTTAGCCAATTGAAACCTTCAACAGGCCCTCGTTGATTTCTGTTAAGTTTGCTGAGCGACAGCACGCCTTTTCTTCTATCAAATAAAACGTTTTGTGTGAATATTAAATTACGAGGAGACCTTTTCGTCGTGCGTCTCAGGTTAGCTTTTTCTAGCTAGCTACCTTTAAATTGAGTCATTTGAATATTTGATGTGTAGCCTGGCGGTGGAAAATACAGCTTCTCATTCTTACAGGCCCCAGCTCCTGCATTGAATCTATTCTCTCATTTCACAACCATCTAACTGATAATGCAGTGTTGAAATATTCACGCTGTTATATTTTTCTAATCAGGTCTTGTATGAATAGGCCTATAATTACCGCTTTTGCAGGCACGGTACTGCTCCATTTATCAAGATTTTAGTGTTACCTGTAAGCTTCAAAGCCGACACATTTGACATACTTTACATACCCAGGGTTCATCCCTAAACAGGCACCTCTTTTTGGTGCAAAATATGAATAAATGACATAATCGAAGTATTGTATTTAATGAGCTCAGATCCTTTTGATTTCATAACCCGCTCTCATCTGAAAGGGCTACTATTTTTTTTAACAGGTGATAGATACCAAACGCAAATTTATTCAGTATTAAGGGCGCATAGCTGATTATCATAGGGTTGACTAAACCCGCACACTCATCAATCCGTATGCAAATGTTGATCCCACATTCAAATCGGAGGCGGTAAAAAAAATCCCCTCAGTCACTGTATCCTGAGCGTGAGACAGGAGTGGACTGACTGTTGAAGCCTTCACACCTCATCACCCCTGCTTCTTTGCAGCAACAACAAAAAATGAACACAAAATATGGTAATAATATAATAATAATGATAATGATAATAAAAACACAACTATTGCTTCCCAACTCATGCATTTGGATTTATTTGAGACTGATATAATCATTAACACAGTTTATTCTATGATACATGATACACAATTTAGAAATGACATGTAGAAACTATTGATGACAGTAAACTACACAGTTGTAATACAGTAAGTTTATATATGCACAAACATTTACTCCACAGATATTTCAGGAGATCAGATATCAGTTTTCACTGCTGCCATTGTCCATGCCTCCATGTCTCTGGTCCTTTTCTGTTGAGATAAGAAGATAAAGAACAGTTCAAACAATGAATCCTGCAAATGATATTACACATGCTGACACATTTCAGTATCAGAGGTGAAGAAAGCAGATGGGATTACTCATTAATATTCAGTTAAGTGTCACTGAGTCATATTCTTCAACCTAATAATCAAATGTAGCTATGTATTAAAATGAGGCTATCTCCAGGTTGTAGGATTTATACAAGATAACTGACAGTGTTGAAAAAAATATCACATGATATGAGTGTGACTCATAAATTCACAGGTTGTTGAGGTTTCCTGCTGTACCAAGCAGTTCAGATAATATCACAAAAAACAGGAAGAGCTATAAAACAACAGCAACAACAAATTACAGACACTATTCAGTATGCAAGGGACAACAAGGCAGCAGGGAATAAAAGGAGAATACAGAAATGACTTGACTCAGGCCTTGAAGCATGCTTGTGTGTTTTGAAATGTGAAAGAACATCAGCTCTGAATTTATAGACATCTGTCACTGCATTTATTTTTCTGCACCCTGCATGTGCTGCTAATGGCTTAAATTAATACTGATCATGTTGATATGTAGCATGTACAGTATGTATCTGGGATTTGAAGTGAAATTTGAGACTTTTGGTGACCTTTGTAATCATCATTATCATCATCATCATCATCATCATCAGACAGGGTATCCGTAGTTCCTGTTACAGCGAGGGTAGCAGTGAGGGTTCAGCCAGTTCTCCAGGTTGGTCTCCTGGGCCCTCTGATCCAGAGCCTGCATGTGGATCAGATGCTCCTGGGAAATGATGCACCAGTGGAATAAAGTAACATTAAAAAGAGAGAACACATGGAGGCTTTGGTTGTTACCCACATTTGCACAAAAAAACAAATGTAGAACAGGGGAATCACCGAGTCAAAGTAAAACTTCTCTGACTCAAAACAGTTTATTCTCTCAGTTTTCAGTTTCATAGACAGCAGAGCAGCGTGATGATAAGACAATTACAGGTATGAGTATAGCTTAAAAGCGGGAGACATGCTGGGGACTTGTTCAGTGATGACTAGAATTATTCAAGAAAAGCACAATCCAAACACCCAGAGAGTAATATAAAATCATATTTATAGGTGCTGCCACTTTAATTAGATTTTCCTCAGGTCAGAATAATTGTCAAAGTAATTACACAAATTCAGAGAAACGGAAAGAATGCACATATTTGATTCTACTAGATTATATTGTATATGAGGAGTTAGTGTCCAGAATGATATTTACTATAAATGTGCTCTTAACATTATGTTAAAAAACAAAAAACTGCCCTTAACTAAAATTCCCTCCCTTTGGTACTGACTTCTAATTGATTTCAACTTTGAATTTAAATGATAAATAATATAATAAGTAATATCTCTCAAAAACCTTTTCTACCTGTATGTGATCACTGAGGATTGAGCTTTTTGCAATTATTGGTATTCATTTATTTATGTATTTATTTATTCATAATTAGTAGTTTATGTATTTGTTGATTTTTTTGTTTTGTCATGTTGATTTTAATTATGCATTATGCAAAAGTTGACATCCAAGTTCAAATTTAGATCATTTATGAATAATAAAAATGATAAATATATATATTTTTACAAGATACTAATGTGTCAATAAATATTTGTACATATTTTTATTTAAACCCTCCTGCATTCATTATTATTATTTATTAATAATTGTTTTCTAATTAGATATGATATATTTCACTATTAATTAATTATACTATGATATATGACTTTATAATGCAGCTACAAACAGATACAAAGGCATTTTTTAATGTTTATTAATGGTATTTCAAAACAAATGTAACTGCACATATGAAGCCTACATTACAGCTGCTTGAAAACATGTAACAAAGTTCTTATGATATATAATCATATACATTTGAAAAATATTCATAAGCAGGTCTTAACAAACCTGAAAATGATTTGTACATGTCTGTGATTAATGCTTCATAACACTGGAAGGATTTCCAAATGTGTGAAATATATGATTTGAGTTCTGTTATATTTAACATTCATTAACTTCTATGGATGCTTTATATGATCATTACAAATACATTACATTTTTCACAGCTACATTATAGTGTTAGCAGAATGTATTCAATGTTTATATACTGCTTATAAATGCTGAGGGAGGGTTAAAGTGAAGTGTTACCTAAAAGGATGACAAAGTTCAGTATGGTCAATAGTATGTGGTCAGTCTCCACCTATGTATCTGTGCTCTTTACTCTGAATGAACCTTACCCTCATTGGCTCATCAGGGTAGCCGGGCTTCATTGGTCGGTCCTGCCTCTTGCTGCGGAGCAGCTGCTTAGCAAAGCTCTCCTTGATGATAGGGTTGGCATCTGAGGGAGTGACAGAGATAAGAGTTTGTCTGGAGAGAGATAAAATGTTTACTCTAATGTCTTGTGATTCGCATCCAATTCTTCTGCTGATGCTGGGAAAGAAAAGATTCATGAAGTAGCTCTGTGAAAGACCAGAAAAGAGATGAAGAGAAGAAGAGACTATTTATGTGTGAGTGTGAGTTAGCAGTTTATTTTATATTTACTCGCTCCTCTCAACACTCAGGATAGTCTGCTCCCTCCGAGGTTAACCTCAGCCTGAGTTATTTTGTTTTTGCAAAGAACATAACAGCTGTTTGCTTGGTGGCTGGGTATTGGCTAATCAGGATCACATTCCTCTCACTTAAAGCTGTGTTCAGACCATGAATAAACCTCTCACCACTATCCACTATCTGTGGCTGCTGAGCTGTGGCTGACCTGATCTGTTCAGCCAGTCCATGTGAGGCTGTTTATTCCTCAACACCATTCCCAAGGGAGCTGCTCTCCTGCTCCTGCTCTCCCCAACACACACACACACACACACACACACACGCACACACACACACACACACACACACACACACACACGCACACACATGCACACACATGCACAAACACTCGCTGGCCTCTGCAGAGCGAGGGCTCTCTGTCTCTGTCTCCCTCGCTCTAACTCAGGCCTGTTTTGAGAGGCAGGGTATTTGGTGGAAGGTAACAAAGTGCCCATTCATCCTCCTCACTCCCCAGGGAGTCCGACCCGTGCAGCACGTGACCCCAGCAGGCAGCCAGGCTGGCTCTCTGTTGCTCCCTTCCAGAGGGAGCTACTGTGAAAATGAACCCAGCTCTGTCAACACAAGAGCAGAGCTGCTACTGCTGCTGCTGCCTGGACTCTCACAGCAACGTGGCAAGACAAGCAAATCAATATAAGACAGACTGATTTTACCCTGCTGTTTTAGTTTGTGCATGCTGCAAATTGACTAATTATACATAGGTGCAGCTCCTGCAAAATGCAATAATGAGGTAAAAGGACAAAGGAAAATGCAGCAATCATTAACATAAAACAAATGTAAAATGATATTTCTTCCATGATATTTCATCTAAATAAATTCACACAGCAGAAGAAAGTACCAAATTCCTGCAGAAAAAACATAAAACCGAAATGGCATCATCCAAACCTCCATGATATGCATCATTCACTATCCTTCATAGCCCTTATCTGACTCACTGGTGTAGATTCAATCTGCAGGAGAAGAACGTTTTCCCTAGATCCAAATTCCAACCTGTGTGAGATAGGCAGCTTTTCCACCTCAGGTAAAAAATTCCCTAAATGTTCCTACCTGAGTACACGGTCAGCAAGACCAGGCAGAGCAAAAACACCAGCAGCTTTGTCATCTTCTTCACCTTTTTCGCTTCTCAAGCCTTCTCTGCTCTGAGGTCCAGATAAGGGTCCAGAGGGGGTGAAGGGGAAAATTCTCCTCCTCCTGCCCCCCACCCTCCCGCACCCCCCTGCACCTCACCCACAAACTGTCACATAGCTGCTCATGTTACTGTGGAGTTATTTTAAATAAACCAGTGATTGTGTTGAGACATTAACACTAGATGGCAGTATAGGCTGTTCTTGATGCTGTTTCAAACCACATCAGTAAATGAAGTGAACCACTATAAAACATTCTGTTCTCATCAGCATAAAAATCACAGCTTAGACACAAAACACAATTAAAAAAAATACACATAGCTACAAACTTGATTTAACACGTATCAGTTTAAAACAAATATCATTTTAGTACCACTCACTGTGTAGTTTACTGTTGTTTACTGAGGACACAACCCTGATGATGTCAGCTTCATAATTAATAGAGGGCTGCTTCACAAACTGGGAACTTGGAATTTAAAAGATGTGGACGTTAACCTGTCAGTGAGGGTAAATAAAGATGATGTCACATTGCATTATGGGAAGTGTAGTTTTTTAGAGCTTGACCCAAACAAGGAAATAAATAAATGAGTTTAACATTGTGGGGACACATATCGGAAACCTGACAGATGTGTTAATGGTTTGAACAGAAATATGTCATAAATTATTTACACTGCAATATTCACAAATATATTTTATTCTACTAAAAAGATACATTTGTAAAGGTAAAGGAAAACACATTTTGAATGGAAGTAATGAACTGATAAATATCAAATATCAATTCTTTAATTGCAGGCCTAATCATCCAGTTTTGTAGATAAATAACATGGGAAGAATATTGATCAAAACTTGAATTCAAATTTTCTGAATACATTTCCTTTTCCTAGTTGTATCTTATGCCTCAATGAACATACACAGATACAGGCAAAGCATAAAAAATGTAAACATATAAACCAACATGTTTTTACTCTAGAGTGTGATATCCTTCCACATTTCCACTAACATTTCCACTAACTGGCTGATATGACTGTCCTCTGTCCCTCCCCTGACTTCAGTGTCTCTCAGCTGTCAAAACAGTCACAATGTCACACAATGCGATGAGACTGCAGTTACTACAAGCAAGCAATCCCATGTTTCCCCCTTTTTTGTGAAATCTTGTAAAATATCTACTGTTATATGTTCCTCTCTGTGTGTTCTAATGCAGCTGAGTGCAGGAGGCATCAAAGAATCAATCAGCAGTAACTGTATTTTCACATTTACTCAGTTATGTGTATATTACTGTATATATTACATTATCAAACTATTTGCTTTCAAAAACAAGTGGTGAAAAGGCTATTTTTTAAAAATATTTAGCATCATATTTTTTTCAAAACAAAGAAACTCAGAATCAGAATGACCTACTACCCATTATTTTATGCTTAAACCATGGGTAGCACATACTGTCAGGCAGGAAATATCCATCAGAATGACCTATTGTCTGACTGTACTCCTCGTCCTTTTTAATCTGTTTTAATTCATATCATACATATATCTCTATTTCATGGTTTTGACCATTGTTGGTTTTATTATTTTATGACTTGATGTTTTATAATCTAACTGCCTGTTGTACTTTTATCACAACTATTAATTTTCTCTTTCTGTTTCAGTGCTTTGTAACATTGTTTTGTGCTATATAGATACAGTTATGATTATGATTATGTGAAAGACAAGCAACAGCTCCACCTCTGACATGAGCAGCAACAATCCTAACTCATAGTCCACTTACTAGCTTTTACCAGAGCTTTTAACTTCATCACACAGTCTTCATCAGATGATGGAGTTTGCTCAGTTGTCATGGAGATACAACTGTTGACATGCAAGCTCAGTAGATGCTAGTTGTGGAAAAGCTAAGGATCAAAGTTCATTCTTGAGCTTAGAGACAGTAACTTGTTGAGACAATCCCAACTCAAGATTCACTCATTAGTTTTCAACTGTATCAATATTTAATACAGAACTATTTCCAATGTTAAGGTTCAACTTTTTTGGACTGATTTCTTACATACAGTGTGTCCTAACCCTCCTCTTGTCTTCCTGTTGACTGTGCCATTTTTGTCCTGCTGGGTTAAAATGTACCTGGTTTGGTTTGTTTATAAAACATAAGGTAGAATTATCACCCAATTTTGTGTTAGACCTTTTAAACCAACTTCATTCCAACTTATTACCACAGGTTTTACATATCATTTTTTGGAAATTAGGGTTAATAAGCATGTTGTCCTCCTGGGTCAAAATTGACCCAATGACAACAGGTGAGTTAATAACCTGATTACAAAGGAAAGTCACTGACACTATATACTTAGTTGGGTTGTATTTGTGGTGTAACTTATGTCTTCTTGAAGCTTTGTGTTTAAGGAAGGATTTTTACAATATCACTGTAAAGATGACTTCACTTTTTTCACGGGCTGAATGAAAAATTAGCAAAATCAAGAACCGTGGGGGCATTGTGTGAAAATTGTGAAGGATTTTCCAAAGCGGGCAAAAATGGGGGGGGGGGGGGGGGAAGAAGGAAAGAAAGAAAAAGTCAAAAATGGGCAAGGGTCGGGGATTGTCCCAAACACAGGTGTAGACCATCAGGGACAGGAAAGACAATCACTGTGGATTCAGAGACTAAGTCACTTACAGTATTCTATAATTAAAAGAAAAAATGTTATGTAAATTTGCCATTGTATGCTACACCTATGTATACATATACTTTAATACATAATTATGTTAATAAATGTTAAACTCATGAATCATTATTTATTGTTCTCTGCTTTCATATATTATCACTTTATTTAATTGTACTTGGTTGTGTTTTTTCCACAGAGGTGTACATTGCTGTACCATAAAAGACTACAATGAGGCCAGCACATCCGTATTAACAGGCAAGAAGGACACAATATAAGAGGAGCATGAGAGTAAAATCAATATCAAAATAATATTAAGAAATTGATTCTGTTCCTTTAGGATAATAAAAGTATCAATAGTGACACAAAGTGGTGACAAGCCAAAGCCCCCCCCCCCCCCGATGAGCAGGTTGGTACCCTGCATGGTAGTTGTACTTTTATAATAAATGTTTCCCGAGTATTTTTTATATATTGTATATGTCTGGCAGAGCTCTTTGAATAACTCATACCTGTGAAACTAGTAATTACAGCTGAGCTGATTTATGTAGCCATGACTCAGCCTCCAGCCTCCTATACTCAACAGTCATTTGTTACACTTTAAGTTTAAGAGACACTGATACTGACAGCAGACTAGCCATATTCAGCTATTGTTTTTCATATCACAGGGCAAGAGTATTTGGCATTCCTGGAGCCCATGAAAGTGGATGTCAACCAAAGTTTCTGGACATCAGTCCTTGTCCCACATATTGAGTATGTCCTTCATATCCAACAACTATAGGGAATTTTAAGAAGAAATTAGAAGCACCTCTGACAGTGGATCCATGCAGACAGGTCTGTATCACCTTTGCACATCTGGAAGTAGCATTTTTTTCCTATTCTCCTTTGCAGACCTCTGTCAAACTCAATGGGTGATTAGACCAACTCTTAAAAAAAAAAAATGACACAACTTAATAGGAGTGCAATACTTAAAAAATGTTGGTAGGAACATCAAACATCTGCTTGGGGGCCCCAGACGGTTTAAAAAAATGTAATTAAAAAAAGTAAACATATGAAAAAGAAAACACATGGGTGAAACCGCAATAACATCTGTGAATCGCCTTTTTGTTGTTGTGGTTATTCTTGACATGGTAGCCTAATTGTTTGTGTTTTCTTCCTGACACTGCTCTCTCCTGTTACTGAGAACACATTTCCGGACAAGGATCATACAAGTTTATCTCATTTTAAACATGAATACGTTTATTATGATTTCAGAGTATAGTGCTTTGTTTTGTTTAATCGCCTACCTGCCTAGATAGTAAGCCAATATGCTTTTTAAAATGTATTTATTATAGAGATGCCAGTGACGTCGGAGGGAAAATGTCATCGTGCGTCATTCTTTCCGTTTCCTCATATGCGCGCCTTTTTCGTGACGCACGTCTCCAACAGCCAGTGTGCGGACTTATATTACACTGATGTTATTGCTTTGATTCATTCCTGAGGCATAGAAAGCTTTTGTTCCTGAAATGTGATTATCTAACACGCTAAGGGCTTCTGATGCAGAATAGAGCGCATGCGTGCAGAGGAGCGGCTGCCTGCACATCAGGAGCTCACAATCAGAGATGAGAGTGGAGTGAGATGTTAACTGTGTTTACTTCCTTGTTCGTTTCCACACTTCTAGACTTGTACTCAGAATTTAAGTGGGTGGAGATATGATGGGAATTGTGTGAGCTCACTTAAACCCAACATTAAAGGTGCAGTGTGTATAATTGAGTGGTTTCTATCAGAGCAGACTTGGCAGAAATGCAATATAATATTCATATGTAGGCTATTGTAGCAACGGAGGAGTTCCCAGGTTTTGAATTCCAGTCACCCAGACCATGAGTGTGTTAACCGGTGGGCCAAAGAATCAAGTCATCTGTGCACAGGGATACGCTTCCCTCCTTGTTTGGGAAGCGTGTATTCCCTTGCCTCAGACAAACTCTGTCAGGCCTCTGTGCAGATGCACTTCCAATGGACTCATGGTGCAACCATCCCAATTCTGACACCAATTTAACAAAGGAGGGGTTTTGTGCACCAGGTCTTGAATCCCAGTCTCCCAGACCCCAGACGGTGTTTATCAGTCAGTAAAAGTGTCATCCTTTAGCCTCTAGTCATCCATAACTATTTACAGTATGTTTTACAGAGTGTATAATCGCCCGGAAATAAGAATAATTGTGTTGTCATTACCTTAGAATGGGCCTTTATCCCTAGGCTACATATAGAGCAGGTCCTCCATGGCCTGCCATATTTCTATGGTAGCCCAGAATGGACAAATCTAGCACTGGTTTCATGGCCACCACAGGTGCTCCTAAAGGCTTAGAAGGGGAGGTACTGGTGAGGGTGTGTATTCAGTTTGTTGCAATCTGCAACTTCACAGGTATATGCCACTAAATCCTACACACTGGTCCTTTAAACCATTAAGAATGATTAAGGTGTATCTCTCAGCCCAATAGGAGGGTCAAGCTGTCAGTCAAGTACATTCTGTACCTAGAAGTGGTACATCCCAAGTCTTTTATTTAATATTTCCTCATTCCTTGCTTGGTATCCTAGCATGTCTCCATGCATTCACAGAGGGAGGGATTAAGACACAAGAAAAAGACGGAAGTGAGGGAAACATGTACGCAATTTAAAAGACATGGGATACACCCAAAGTCATCAGAGGAGGTCTAACAAGGCAAATGAAGTGAAAGCCCCTGTGTGGGTGTACCATGAGAGGGCTGGGCCTTTTATTTTGTTACACTACAGTATTCTCAGTATTGCAGCTATACCAGGGTTATAGAAGACTTCTTATAAACAATAAATAAACATATTTTAAGAATGTATTCAAGGGGACATTTAATTTGTTGCAGAGTACATCAGTTTCATCAAAGTATTTTCATATAGACTTCATTATTTTTAATTAGATAATTATCTCAACCACTGATGATGTAGACACATGTATACTTGTAGCTACCTAGTGACACTTGAATAAGACACTTTATTTTAATAGCTATAATTTGTTCTATTTGAGCCATATTTATTTCACTTTAATCTGTGGAATAAGAATATCACCTCTGGTATATTACCACTCAATACCATTAGCTACTCTTGCGAATAATGTAAATAATGTCACAATTATTTTATTATATATTTTTTACTATTATTGTTCTTATTGTTTTTGTACTTATTATGTATTGTACTTTATTCTTTTTCTTATTGCTGCTCTTCTATTCTATTTTACTGTCCACTTGCTGCTGTAATAATGTAAATGTATATCTTATCTTATTTTACATGTTATATGTTATATGAACCGATATAATAACAGATAACATTTTCTCTACAGTTTCTTTAAAGGCTTGTCCTATGTAATACATGTTGCATGTCTTTAGTGTAGCAACGTGTAAACAGCTGCTGTTGTATAATGTAGGATATACACAGCGCGCGTGTGTTTTCCTGTTTGTCAGGTGACTATCTTGGTGGTTTTATACTCTTTGCTGAAGCTGTGTTAGCGAGGTAGCTCGTGGGCTGAACGTCACATCGTTTTGACTCAGTTCTACATAAAGATCATTGAAGCTGGGATTAATTTCACCATCCAGCTGCTGTGTGAGAACATGAGTGTCGCAGAGGAGTCGTGGTGCTCCTCCTGCCTGCAGTCAGTGTTGTTGACATAGCTCTGCTCTGCACTCGTTAGCATCCTCCGCCTCTCCCCTGCCGACCAGCAGCGATGTACGAAGAGGGGGAAGAGGTGCAGGACGACTGCGGCTCCCGAGAGGAGTGGACGCTGCTGTTCTGGACCTCTCTGGCCGTGATCGTCCCGGTCATCATCACGCTATGGTGCAGCGCGCAGCGATCTAAGCGGAAAACACATATGAAGGACTTCTTTCGCAAGAGCAAGCACGGCTGGCACTACACAGACCTGTTCAACAAGCCCACCTACTGCTGCGTGTGTTCCCAGCACATCCTGCAAGGAGCTTTCTGCGATTGCTGCGGCGTGTGTGCCGACGAGCAGTGCCTGCGCCGGGCCGACCGGAGTTTGCAATGCAAGGAGATCATGGCCCCCTCCCGGCCTGACGGGGCCATGGAGCACCGCTGGGTGAGGGGAAATGTCCCCCTCGCCAGCTACTGTGCAGTATGTAAACAGCAGTGTGGGACGCAGCCGAAGCTCTGCGACTTCAGGTAATGTTGACAGTGAGACAATGCATCCTCATATGTTAGAGACTCACTTGCAGACCTTCAAATCTGTAGCTGTGCTTGTGCGTAAAATGCCCGTTATGATTATGTTGCAGACACATTAGGGTCTTGAGGATAGGTGTATGTACGTGAAGAACACCTGCAACTTCCTTTACTGATGTAGGCTACAATCCAACCGTTCAAGGTTAACTTAACATAATAGAGTCCAACGACCTTTCATTTTAATCTGTCTTTAATTTGCTCTAATGGACTGCTGCTGCTGCTGCTCTGTGGAACTGCATGGCACAGTCTGTCATAATCTCATATTAATCCCCCTTTAGCAGCAAGGAGTTTGAACCACCTCTCTGTATGTTCTCTTTCTGCTATGTGTGTGTCTCTTTAACTTCTAGGTGTGTGTGGTGTCAGAGCACGGTCCATGATGACTGCATGGACAGCCTGGCGGATGAAGACCAGTGTGAGCTGGGCGAGTTTCACAGCCTCATCATCCCTCCTCACTACCTCTACTGTGTCAACAAGCTTCGCAGGAGACACCCTGACGAGTACAGCAAGGTGGCAAAGTTATGACTGGGTAGTTTACAGCGAGCTTTGTGTGGTGTCCCAGAGCTTTTTTAAGCAATATTGGTATTGTCTTCTTGTGTTTCTTCAGCTGGCGTCTTCCTGCGGCAGTGGCTGGACTCCAGTGTTGGTCCTGGCTAACACACGTAGTGGTAACAACATGGGGGAGGCTCTGCTGGGAGAGTTCCGTACCCTCCTCAACCCTGTGCAGGTCAGTCTTCTCTTTGTTCATGTTAATTAGTCTAAATTATCCTTCTGCTTTCCCTTTTGCTGTCATCCTGCTATCAAAGCCTGGTCATGAAGCTAGATTGTAATTTCTTTCTCCTCTCTCCTCCAGGTGTTTGACTTGTCAGAGCTGTCTCCCTCAAAGGCCCTCCAGCTGTGCACCCTCCTTCCCCCTGGTAGTGTCCAGGTGCTGGTGTGTGGGGGTGACGGCACAGTGGGCTGGGTGCTGGATGCCATCGACACTATGAAACTGAAGGTGAGATGACAATGAAATGGGATGATTTTTGCAGTTTTGAATTCAATACCTCTACCTTCAATTTCTCAGTGCCAAGATAACAACATAGCTGCTGCTCTTGTACTTTACTGTTTTAGGGCCAGGACCAGTTTATCCCAAGGGTGACCATCCTGCCCCTGGGCACAGGAAATGACCTTTCCAACACTTTGGGTTGGGGTGCCGGGTATGCTGGAGAGATCCCTGTGGAACAGGTTCTCCGCAACATCCTAGATGCCGAGGTGGTCAAAATGGACAGGTGGGGCAGCGATATCGCATTCAGTCTTTGCTTTGGGGACATGTCCTGTTCATTTTGATTAGTAGCAGAAATGTGTGGTAATTTTCTTGTTATTGTGCAATGATGTTCTTGCTAACAGCTTCTACGGTGAAATCGGTATTGTTGTAATAGTGCAGCTGGCATTGAAAGGTCTGAAAAGGTCTTGAAGTGAGGCTTAAGAAACTTGCATGTAGAATTAGCTTTTTTGTTTAATTATCTAATTTGTGTGTAGGGTTGTGGCTAACATTGAGGACACTGAGGTCAAGTCTTTTGTATTTTCACTGGGCTCGAATTTGAGGTAGTTTATGTTGTGTAAGTGAAACTCACACATGGTGGATATTTTACAAGGTGATTCCAGTATTTTTTGATACTGTAATGTTAAATTTGAATACCTATAAAGCAGCATACATTTTTAGTATTTTCCCCATCAGAACAGAGGAGTGGAGAGGGGCTTTAAAACAGTACTTAAACCTTCATGTTGGAAATAAAACAGTTGTTAACCAATTAAGTGTGAAACATCTGTGTATTTCTGAAATTTACAGCCATGTTTGTGTGTCTTATGTTTCTTATTATTTCCTTCTTTATCATTTTCAGATGGAAAGTGCAGGTAGCTTCAAAAGGCCTCTACTTTCGGAAACCAAAGGTAAGTTTGATATGTCTTTTGATTTTTTTAAAATAAATATACATATTTATCTTTACCTGCTGATATGTTGTTGTACTGTTTCTCCAGCTTTGTATTGTGGGGTTTTCTGTGCAGGTTGTCAATGCCATTGTTAGAAAACTCACCCATTGACACACTTTATTTTAAATTTACACATGTACTGCATGTCCTCCACAGGTCCTGTCCATGAATAACTACTTCTCTGTGGGGCCTGACGCTCTGATGGCGCTCAACTTCCACACACATCGTGAGAAAACACCCTCTTTTTTCTCCAGCCGCATCATCAACAAGGTCAGAGAGTTTGAAAGGCTTCATTTGAATACAGATATCACTTTGCATTTGAATTTTCATATTATGAATAGGTATTGCCTATGTTGGTTCATTGTCATTCATTGTTCATTGTTATGTTGGCATATCAGTAAACAAAGTGCTTGCTATTGATACCTTTTTTTCTCTTTCCCCAGGCTGTATATTTCCTGTATGGCACCAAAGATTGTTTAGTGCAGGAATGTAAAGATCTGGATAAGAGGATTGAGGTACAGTAGCCTTGTTCATGTAATGAAGTTTCATGTTTATTCTGTTACCACGTCTGCAGCTCTCAAAGGGTCAATCAGTGTTTTTACTGTATGTGTGATATTCCTGGCTGAAAATCACTGCCATGTATGAATAGTCATTTAAAATAATTACTATTCTGTTGTTGTTATCATTATTCTGGATTTTACACAGAGTTTCTAAAAGCAGCATTCATTGATAAACCCTTATCTTAAGAGTGTTTGTAATTTTTTTATCCTCAGTTACTTGTTGTGATGCTTTACTGTAGATTAAAAGCAGATGCTAACGATAAGGCATAGCATAAAGACTAGAAGCAAGAGGGAGCAGCTAGCCTAGCTTTCACTAAAGCTCAAAAATACACCTGTCACTCTCCATAAAACTACACTGTACATTTCTATATGAATTGAAGAAACAAGATACAACATATTAATAGTGGGCTTAAGAGTTGTTTTTCAAGTTTGGACAGAGCCAGGCTAGCTGTTTCCCCCTGCTATCAGTCTTCAAGCTAAGCTAGGCTATCTGTAGCATATTTATCACAAAAGCATGAGAATGGTGTCTCATCTATATCTCTACAAGAATGCAAATAAGTGTATTTCTACAATACATAAAGATGACATCACCACTGATGACAGGTTATAATCACTATAAAAAATGTACTTTCTCACTACCTCATTTATATGTATTAGTGTTCAGCAGAGTTTATTATAGCTCTGTTTTTATTGGCTCCTTTTTTAGCAGTAGTTTCTTATCTCAACTTTAATATATTAGTGTTGTTTATAGTTTTTAATGAAGTACTGTATACCTTTTAAACTTTAGTGTACTGTAAAATATCCCACTCTGTCTACCTTAGTTGCTCTTAAATAACAAAATACTGTATATCCAGTTATATCTAACATCAACCAAGCTGAAATTTAACTAAGGCCATTTGTCTAGCAGAGAATAGTGCTAGGGCTGGGTAGGGAACAATAAAACTAATTAACAATGATCAATACTGTGTGTGTGTGTGTGTGTGTGTATGTGTGTGTCTGTGTCTGTGTTCCTACCACAGCTGGAGCTCGATGGGGAAAGAGTGGCGCTGCCCAGTCTGGAGGGCATTATAGTTTGCAACATTGGTTACTGGGGCGGAGGCTGCAGACTCTGGGAGGGTATGGGAGATGAACCCTGCCCCCCAACACGGTAAGACCAGCATGAGTATATGTGATAGTTTCTGATGATTATTTTATAGCCCATCATAAGTAAGCAGAATCCACTTTCAGTTATTATGCTTTGCAATTCTTAGAGGGGTGTTTGTATGAAGTTCACCAGACGACTGTGGCAGCCAGTCATGAGCAGCAGTTTCCTGTCTGTCTGTGCAGGTTGGATGATGGTCTGCTGGAGGTGGTGGGTGTCTTTGGCTCCTTCCACTGTGCTCAGATCCAGGTCAAGCTGGCCAATCCTGTGCGGCTGGGACAGGCCCACACTGTCAGGGTGAGGCGATCACACACACACACACACACACACACACATATATATATATATATAGTTCCTTCCTGTTTACCTTAATAAATGGATATGGAGGAAGATAATGAGGGACTTCAATTAGTTTTCACTACCATTTGCCTTGTAGCAGCACTCAAGAATCTAATTTTAACAAATCTCGTTAAGTACATATTATTCGACTCTTCCATATGCTAATTTTCTTAGCTTATTTTTACTCCACTCCACCTCACTCTGTTGTTTTGTTTGCTCCATCTTTCTTGTTAAGCCCTTCAGGAAAATAGTCCACACATAAGCACTCTCAAAGACATGTAAAAATTAAGAGCTACACTGCATTTCAAGGTCAAAATGAAAAAAAGACTTTCAGAAACTTACAAGTGCTTTCAAACAGTGAGCAGTTATTGCTGCCACCTCCATTATTTTCACTGTAAACACCACTTCAGTGGCACTGAAAAGGAGAGGATTGCTGCCATTGTTGTGCACCTGCATCGTTATGTGAGTGACCGTGACAACCACAGGAAGAACAACAAGGGAAAGACTGAAAAGAACTAGCTTAACTGGTATTTGAATATCTTACCTGGTTATTTGCAAAGGTAAGGGTTACGGTCTTTGTGAATCCTATTTCTTGCATTTGTACGTATTTTCATGAACTTTGCAAATAACAAACATTATGACATTCAAGCCTTATATAATAATTGCAATCAAAATTACTATAAATGCTGTGTTCATTTCTGTATTACTAATGAATGGGAATATTACCAAAAGAGATAGCACATCAGCAACCTGTATTGTAGTTATTGCCATGGCAACCAAATTGCACCCAGCTTGCCAAAATATATCACATAAACATCACAGAAACAGATGTAGAGATTGTCGCTGAAATCACCATCACTGATGATTCCTCCCTCTCCAGTTGGTCCTTAAGAGCTCCAAGATGCCCATGCAGGTGGACGGGGAGCCGTGGGCTCAGGGTCCCTGCACCATCACCATCACCCATAAGACCCAGGCCTTCATGCTGTACCACAGCGCCGAGCAGACAGATGATGATGATGAGGACGAGGACGAATCTAGCGCCTCTGAGACCGAGAGCCCTACCCCTCACGACTCACCCAGGCCCCCTGGGCCAGCCTCTGCTCGTGCATGACACAACCCAAACATCATGTGATGTGAAGCGCTTCTCACCTTAGTTTCTGCCCTTTTATTTGACCCAGCTTCTATTAATCGATTGTCATAATGGCTCATGTTATTGGGCGCTTAGTCATCATCCTCTAAGATCTTTGAACACACTTTATTCTCAGATCACGGTGATGAGAGATGTTATTTTTTTCTTGTGTAATGGCTTCATATCTTTTTCAGAGAGCTCACAGGTGTTGTAAAGGTTAGTCTGATCCTTTATCTTTATATATATATATATATATATATATATATATATATATGTATACATACATATTTATATATATGTGTGTGTATGTATATAATAATATATGTATAATAAGCCAGTGCTCAGGCAACTCAGTTAGAAGGAGATGAATGTTTTGGAAAAAGATTGCTGTTTATTTGCACTGATCCCTTGTGCCATAGATATATATTGTATTTTACAAATGCTAAGTGCAAGCCTGCAGGTATCAGTGAGCCATTTTAACAGGTTGGCCAAGTTTCATTGATCAAACCCTGTCAAAGCCATGTCTAAATCAACAGCAGCAGGCCATGAAGTTGTAACAAAGGAGTACTTTCACACATGTGGAGGTTTGCCTGAAGGTACATGTAAGTGGTTGTTTTTATTCCACAAAGAGCACAATCAGATTAGTAAATCAAACAGCAAACTCAATTTCTGCATAAATCAGAGTGCGATTGGACTACAGAGGATGGTGGGTGAAACAGGATAGTTTTGAGTTCCTCTTTCAGGTCCCACATCACAGCGGTGATAGTTTTTTAGTGTCTTCTGCATTTGTTACCTAAGATAAGGCTTTGAAATGTGAGTGTGTGTAGGGCAAAAGGTCTCTGAACCTCTGTTCTGTTACAACTGCAATGGGTTCCTCACCACTGGATGTTGATGTCTGTTTACGTCATGATGCACTGTCTCAAGTAGCACGCCAAACTGCTGGTTTGTACAATAATATATGAAACTATATTTAATTTTCCTGTTAGAGCTACAGGAAACAGCCTGACTAACTGAGGTTTTGAAAGTACTGCCAAATAACTGATCCATTTTGCCTCCATGTGAACCCTTTTTCTTTTCGTTTTTGTTATATACCTCCTTCTTTACATTTTCTGTGATGCACTGTTTTGGCACTTAAACTAATAAATATCTTACACTGCATAGGAAGTAGATAATATTGATAGTGATAACTGCTGATGATATTATACTGTCCCGTGTACTGTAGTTATTTTGTGTTATTCAAGCAGTCCTATTGCATTTTGTTGTGTTCTAGCAAACTATCCTTGTTTATGCTCTCATCAGTACTCACCACTAGGTGGCAGACTCAAGACAGTATTTTTTAAAGTAGAGTTGGTCTTGTACTTTAACCTCTACAGTTTATTATTAATACCATCAGAGTAACTTGCATGTATTGTATAGTGATCAGGTGACATTGATGTAGCTGTTGAGTTTTATTAGTCTTTCATGTGCTCTACATAATGTGTGCAAGAGGTCATTTGTGTTTATTTCTGTCAAACAGCCTACCTGTAGGGAGAATTGATTTTTGCCATTTGAGGTCATCCTGTTTATTGCAGAATGGTTGCCTGTCGCTCACGGCCATAACAGAAAAGTCTGTAGAATAGAGAAGCTCAACAGGGATCAGTTTATAGCCGCGTGATGCCTATGCTTTTGCAATATTCACCTCCTTGGCAGGTAACCAAGGCTAATGGTTTCATTACCCTATGTATTTGTTAGGTGAATGTCTTCATGCTCAAGGGCACCTATTTGATTTATCTTATCATCCATGTTTACCAGAGCTGTGGGTGTTGTGTTACACTGAATTTACTTGTGAGTGGGGTTATTGGCAGGTTTTTAGCCATGTTAGCAGCATGGCTCTAGTTCAACACACTGTTTTAGAGCTCAGTACCTTGACAAATGTTCAATGGATTCATGATCCCCAGAGAGTGAATCTTAATGGTTCTGTTGATCTTCTGAGTATTTATTTAGTGCCACCAACAGGTCACAGTTGTGCTTATGAAAGCGTATGTACGGCCTGCAACTTTACTATTTCGGTTGAGTCTCCACACTCTCATCAGGCTTATATCCAGCAGTAACAAGATTCAAGATTTAAAAGAAGAAACAGGCAGTTACCAGCCAAAAAAGCTCAGATAAACATTGTTCACCATCTCCCAGCAAAAAGTGGCACGCAGACAAAGTCAGCAACTAGCTCACAGTGAACTATATCAGACTTTTTTCTTAAGTCACTAAAACACAACTCCAAGTTAATGTTAGTGTTGCTCTGTGACTGTGCTGGATGCAGAAATAGGCTTTTGTTGCAAACATATTCAGCATAGCAACTTAATGAGGATTTAATTAATCAAACTTGTATAATGCTCAGCTTGTTGTGGAGTTTTCCCAAGCGGTGATTTATGCAGCTTTACAGTGATAAAAGTTGACATGTTGAGCTGAGCACAGCTGAGTGCAATATGTCCCAGAAACTTCCATGTGTACAACAACATGGCCTGTTTTGTGGCACCTTCCTGAAAATATTTTTCTGCACTAGTGGTGAGGATTTAATAATAACAAAGTATTCTCTCCATTATTATATCATAAAACAAATTCTTCCCTGCATTCAATGATGACCTCACAGGGTTGCTAGTGTGGCTAAGACCTGCTAGTTTTATTGTGGGGGGGTGGAGGAATATAACTGTGATGTTATTGGTTGTTATGAATGCTCCCAATTCATGGCTATCAGGTTATTACTCAGCAGATGTAAAACAGTATTTATATAGACTCAATTTCAAACCAAGTGATACTGTGTCAGATACTGTATCTAACTTATATGACTGACATCAAATAATTAGCAGTGGCTTGATGCTCATATTTCACTGTTTGTACCAAAATGCTTTATTAATTAATATATACACATTTGCAAATGCTTGCCTTTTTGCTGTCAAATATGTGTACACCTAAAAAAACACAAGGGAACCCTGAGACTGATAAGAATGTAACATATAAGAGGGAACCCCTTTTTTGGTCTCTGCTAAATAGAAATGAGAATACAAAGAAACATAGTCGGGAACAAAATGAGTTTTTATTGGTAACAATCATGGAACACAGCTGTTTACAAAAGTGTCAAAAGCTGATTTTTGATTGAACTGAATGTAATGAAGTGGTCTTTTGAATTTGAAGACATTCCCATAAATATTTTCATATATAAACCATGTGTCTGTGTTTTTATTCAGTTTAATTTTAAACACTTGATGAAACTTGAGGGCAAAACGCCTTTTAAATAAAATGCCTTATAGTATTATTATTATTATTAAAACTGCTGCTGTGACAGTCAGAAATCACAGCGGCTAAGCTCCTGGAAATAATAATAATAATAAAGCCATCACTATAACCTCATTATTTTGGGGTGAGGTTACTAATATAACAAACACTGAGTTGCAAGAAAACTGAAAATTTGTTAGTTAGATTCCAAATTTTTACATATTAAAATATCCTCAGAACATCAAATTAAAGAAAAACTCAGAGCTTAACATTAGGAAACAATTACTGTTTAAGATCATATCAGGATACAACCACCACTGTTCATTAAAGACAAATATTAATATTATAATTTTAAAAGAGGTACAGATGCACACAATCACTCTTAACATTAGCATCAAGATGCATTGGATGCCGATTATAGAATGGTCTGATGGATAGATCATTCATCCATTCTATATCTGATGGATATACAATGGTAAGCAATGATCACTTCACAAACTGAAATACCTCACAACACAAACCCTATAAATACCAATTTTGTAAAATAATGTGAGAATTTATCAGCCAGATTGGTATTTAATTAATCCAGAATCACTTCTACCTTTCATTTACACTTGAGTATTTTTGGGCTGAAAAAACGATTAAAGTAGTAAGAGCACCAAAAACTCTATGTATGTGTGTACACATTTATTAAGCAATAGAGCTGTGTGGTTTCCTATTATGTGACTAACTGTTAACTTCCACATTTGTATCATGCATAAGTCTCACGGTGCCTTGTTCCAATGTGTATAAGTACTGGAGATAAACACACATGCTGCTGCATTCAGTTCTTTTTGTGAGGCCGTTGATGCTGTTTAGTTGATTTGTCTGAAGGAGGGTGGCTTTTGGGGTTGTCATGTGGTTTCTTTCCACCTGGATGACCTGGTTTACCTCCACCTGGATTACTTGGTTTACCTCCACCTGGATTACTTGGTTTACCTCCACCTGGAGTACTTGGTTTACCTCCACCTGTAGTACCTGATTTACCTCCACCTGTAGTACCTGGTTTACCTCCACCTGTAGTACCTGGTTTATTTCCACCTGGAGCACTGTGAGGCTTTTTGTCTGGTCCTGAAGGAAAATATAAAAAAAGTTGTCATGAGTAGCTCATCCATAGCATGAGAGTTGTGCCACTTGACAAACTGAATAACATTTGTTCTTAGGGGGGGGGTGAGCAGGGCCTGAAGCTATTAATTTTTATTGGCAAGGCTTGCAGACACTGCTAAATCTACTGCTGTCCTGGGCAACTGTGTAGATAGGTGCTCGACTTGTTATACATGGTAACAACTGGGCAAAGATCATCATTAACATGTGACATCATAATCTGTGGGAGTCAGAACATTTCCTGTAAAGCCTCACACCTCAAGCCTATTCAGTCCTACTCAATAACTCATTAGCAGCAATAGAAGCACCAGTTTATGAGGCCCTTGAACACAATCTTTTAAAAACCTCTAGACTCTAGTCTCTCACTGCTTTGACTCTACTGTTGTTCTGAGGAGTGTTATACCCACGATACTTGCAGGCTACTCTCATATGTAACAGCTCACTCTATGAAACTGAAAACATTTCTAATAACAAGAGCACCTCAAACTAGCCCTGCCACATACCTGCAGCTCCTTGTGTACACACACCCTCTTTAAAAACTAAATCTAATCAAATCATTAAGTTTCACACACATTGTGCAAATTCAGAGCAAAAATGGCACTTTTTAGCCAGAGATGATTACATTCCAAGTTCGTAAGTACCTGCAGTCTACTCTCCAGGCGGTCCTGGCCTTAGTGCATGGAAAGCTTCCAAGACTAACATACTTACTGACGTGCCACCACCTTCATAGTAAATAAATTAGGTCACTAGAAATAAATCTGCCACCAATTTAGAAAGTAATGTGTTGAGTAATAATGAGAAAAGTCCTGCAGGTAGGTTGTGGACTGCAGTGGTTCCACAAGGAGTAGTAAGTGTTCTTCAAGACCAAGGGTGTGTCTGTGTCTGTATTCAGCAGCACGCCATGTACCACAACAAACACAACATGGAGGTGAAACAATACAGGAGCTCAGCCTTATCATACTGGCTTCTAAGAATTAAACACCTCTTCATCAGCCGTAAGCGTTACAAAAACAGCCTTGGAGAATCATCAGCTTTTTCTGACTCTACTCATTTATCCTTTCACCCACATGCACACATTAAAAGAAACTGTGGGTTTAATGAGGTAATAACTATAAAAATATATTAAAATATAAAATAAATGAAAGTGCTTATGCAAATATTGACAGCAGCCACATAAGCAAACAACTCCACAACTGTCACTTCCTGAATCACTGAATTCACTGATGGGTGAATGGAGGTGCTTCATGTGACATCACTTTTTTTTTTTTAAACTGCACCTTGCTGCCACCAATTAAAAATAAAATACAATGATATCAGTAAGTGGAGGACACCACTTATTGTCTGAAAGAAGAGAGAGAGAAAATTTGACAATCCTGCCATCATTATGCAGCGATTAGCCTGGTGAGTGCAGATGAGGAAAAATCTGCAGTTGGAACTTCACACATTGTTTTTACTACTTGTGTCATGTTTTATGTGTCCAATAGTGTGTGACATCATTCATTTGTAAGACTCAGTAGGCTACATCAATTCAACAAAGTTAAGCTAAGAATTAAGTCAAATTAAGTTAAGAATTCTTGCAGAGAGAGAGAGGGAGAGAGAGAGAGAGAGAGAGAGAGAGAGAGAGAGAGGGAGAGAGAGAGAGAGAGAGAGAGAGAGAGAGAGGGAGAGAGAGAGAGGGAGAGAGAGATAGAGAGAGAGAGAGAGGGAGAAAGAGATAGAGAGAGCCAAGGCAGTGAGGAAAAATGAGGAAAATGTGTCTTGTTTTTTGTGTGTTTTGTTTTGTGTTAGCAGCTGAGTGTGAGTGTGTTGCTCTTCTATTTATCCTGCTAGTGTTTTTCTGAAGTTAGCAGAATTCTGCATTTTTGTGTCCTGTGTCATCATTTGGTCTTCACTGGTTGTTATTTGTCTAGCTGACTGACCTTGCAGAAATCTTATTGATTACTGTTCTTTCAGAGTATTCTGACAGCATAAGTTTTTATAGAAAAATGATACAATAATTGTTGCTATCAGTCTGTTGTAACAACCAGAAGTAGTAAGCTATTAATTATATAGACTCTCTGTAGTACAAATTAAAACCAAATTTGGAACAGCGTCTCAGAAGATTAGAATTGCTCAGGAGAAATTGGTGTCAGGCAGCAAAGGGGAAGACTTCACTCTTATTGAAAAGGTAAGAAAAAATTATTCTTTCATTCATCAGTTCTTTTTCTTATAATTTTCCTATAACAACACTCACCATATATAACAAAAACAATTCTACAACACGTGTAAAATAAATAAATAAATGAATAAATAAACTTTTCTCTTGTAACTATCATTTGTTTTTCTTTTTCTTTCAAAATCCACCTGTGAGGTGAGTTCATTAGCAGTATTAAGTATTAAGTTTATTTCTGTTTGATTAGAATGCCAATTTAGTATCAATACATCCTGTTTTATAGTGCCTTCAATTTACAGATGGTTCCTTTAATTATGATTTTTTTATTTTTTTTATTCTCTGTTTAAACCAAAATATCAGGTCCAGGTCCAACTGTATTTGATTGTCATTTTAACAAAATACATTTGTTTCGTTCCTCTTTTAGCATGTTGTCACCACGGCTTCCTTAGGCAAAGAGTAGCTGGATGGTAACTACTCCAGCTTGTTTTCAGGGTTGATAAATCTGTTCTCTTCTTTATTTATTTATCTGTCTGTCTGTCTGTCTGTCTGTCTGCCTGCCTCATCTCAACACAGTCTTTTATAGTAGGGGAAGATGGTTTAACTATTATTACATCTATATAGTTAAAAATAAAAAAATAAAAAATCATGTCCACATAGATTCACCTTCCTATAATCAAGTATTTTTCATCTAATTTATTCATCTATTTTCAGGGTTTTGGTATCCAGGGGTTACACTGTTCTTTTGTCTCAGCAGGTTGACATTGTGATATTGTGTGTGTGGCTCTATGTTTTTATGTAACTTACTTGGTCTGTGGCCTCCCATAAAGCGAGGAGGAGCCATAAAGAAGCTGTGTAGCCCAGCCATTGAATGCCGGGGTGGATGCCAGCCTGGTTGTGACCCCATAAAAGGAAAACCAGGTGCTGGCTGGAAGTATGGCTGGATTGGTGGACGACCTGGACTATGGGACCTGGGAGGATTTCTCTGTGGTGGAGGCTGTGGTGTTTCTGAAACAAGAGCAGGAAACGTTTCATCACATTGTAGAGAGTCATATTTTATAAAATGCTTGTCTTGCAGCATGTGTGCTGGATAGTGACACAAGGAGGCATGTCATTAAAATTTCTACATACCTAAGTTTATCAAATTGTGTTTACAACATGCTGCAAAACATGTTTGTTTAAATATTAAAGAATCATTCTAAGAAAATATTCTAGACTTTAAAAATGTATTATGTATGTGACTTGATTAAATTTCACTTTTTTCTGATCTCAAAGTTACTGAGTACTGATTCTTGATCCTTAATTAATAAGAACAAAATTGTTGACATACTGTAATAAAAATCTAAAATTATCTTTACTGCCAGTATACGTGTTCAGTTATCTACAAGACATGGAAAACTAACCCTGTACTGAATATTATCTGGTGCTGTCACTGTAAATGTATCAACTTAAAATATGGTACTCATATTTTTTTTTTTTTAATTTTAGTTCAGTTTTTGATTACAGTTATGTTTATTACTCATTGCTACCTTTTTGAGTGTCCTTTTACTGTTTGTTTAGTGATTCTTATGTGTAATTTGGCTGCTGTAACACTGCAAATTCCCTTTCGAATTAATGAACTACTATTTATCTGTCTGTCTGTCTGTCTGTCTGTCTTCTATAGAGATGAACATACCAGACTGCTGCTCTGGATCAGTACCTGCACCTTCTGAGGCAGAAGCTGCTTGTTCTCCTGTGAAGATCAGAAAACTCAGTCAAAATTGGATACTGCAATACTTTCACAACAAATATCAACATATGAACTATCCCACTACAAATGCACTAACACACTCGCCTGTTTTAACTAGTGGTAGTCTGTCCTCAACAGGCTGTTTAAAGAGCACCCTCAGATATTGCTTTAGGGCAACAGCAAAGGTCTGTGTCGCTATCACCTTCTTGGTATCCAGGTTGATTCGAGGTGTGTGAGGCTCACACTTTACGACCCGAGGTAATTCAAAAGAATTCTGTGAGGAACAAGGGAGAGGAAATGTATATTTTTATGGCATGTCATTTTATTCACAGGATCAGGAAGTTATAGCAACATGCCCTCTTTTTTTCACTATCCCCAAAGGGGGAGGGGGCAAAGTCAGAAATGTTTAACTATATCATAAACATCACCACATATTGTGGTGGCTGAACCATTTCATGCAACCAGATAATACACAGCCCTTCCTGCCAAGGAGTATACAGTCATACTGTTGAAGGTATGCAGGGGCCCTTTAAATCATTTTGAAAATTCAAAGTCTATTCAATAATGAGGAATTTTCTCATTTGAACTGTGATTCCTCTCTGTACAGTAAATTCTGTTTGATTATGTTTGGGCTAAACATTAATGTCCCCTTTACCCCTCCCCTACTTTATCTTTCTATGACAGTTATTTCCCCACCTGTAGAAAGGGCAGGGTTTCAGACTGACTCAGCAGACTGTTGATATCATCTTTGGCTTTTCTCATAATCTCAGTGTTCTCAGTGAACTTCTTCAGGAAGTCCCTGTGTTTGGTCAAACCGATCTCCAGCTCGCGGTCCACCTCGTGCTGGGCCACTCGCTCCTCTTGGGTCAACATGTCCCGCATCGCCTGGTAGAAGGCTGTCAATGCTGTCTTCTTATTGGTGGCCGCTTCCTGTGGGCAAGGAGAAAATGGGAGCCAGTGGAGTGGATATTTTGAAATGATTGAATAATTCACTTGTTTCCAGTTGGTGAGTACTCTGAAGAAACTCTGTAAAAATTACCTTCAGTTTGCCCTCCATGCTGTTTATTTGAAATATAGTTTTGTCAGTCTTCTCGATCTTCCCATCCAGTAGGCTCAACTTGGTTCTCAGGTCAGACTACAAAGACATATAATGTACAGTCACAGTACACAGAGCATTATTATAGTTATTTTTAAATATGGTAATAAACCTATCACTTCCTTACCACAGTCTCAATGAAAGGCCTGGAGCACAATGCAAATAATGCCTTTTGTATACACTTCATTCCTGCAGCATCACTCTCTATGTGGCATCATTAGTGTCAACTTCTTATTGCTCAAATGTATTTAAAATCTTGACTGATTCAAACACTAGTGATTGATTTCTATCTTGTATCACACATTATATACTTCAATGTTGTTATACTCTTTTGTAAGTTAACAATACACGTTGTTAACTTACAAAACGTATTTATATATTTTAATATATTTTGATCTCAGTGTGGCAAAGTAAGTTCATAACCACCTAATAAGACCAGTAACCCCTGTTAATTAGTCACTAATATCCACTGATATCCTGTTGAACTGTCTGTCTGTCAGATGAATACTGAAATACACACACACACACACACACACACCTCTTTCAGGTTCCTCTGCTCCTCAGGAGATATGTAGTTGCAGTCTTTGTGGACTTGGAGGCAGAGGCTGCAGATCAGGCGGTCATGTTGGGTGCAGTAGAACTCCATCATCTTATGGTGGTCTTTGCAGATGCGCTCCATCAGGTCATGGAGAGGCTCGCTCAGCTGGTGGAGACTTAACTTTGGATTTTCCAGATGTGGCCGCAGGTGTTCCTCACAGAAAGATGCCATGCAGGTGAGGCAGGTCTTGGACGCTTCTGCTTCCATACATGTATCACAGCGTAGGACTTCATCTTCTACGGGCTTGTCCTCCTCCTCCTCCTCCTCCTCTTCATCCTCTTCTTCCTCCTCATCCTCATCCTCCTCTTCCTCTTCCTCTTCCCCCTCCTCCTCCTCCTCCTCCTCCTCCTCTTCGGACAGGCCGACTTCGTTCTGGCTTGAGCTGGCTCTAAAGGTTTCCACAACGGCGCTGAGGACTGTGTTTTTCTTCAGTTCCGGTTTGATGTCGAAATGGGTCTGACATTGAGGACAGCTGTAGTCGGTGTCCTCCCAGGTGGCGAGGAGGCATTCCTGGCAGAAGTTGTGTCCACAGGGGATAGTCACCGGACTGTCAAAGGTGCTCAGACAGATACTGCAGGTCAACTCGTCCTCCAGACTCATCAGAGAGAACTGACTCTCGTCCATTTTGTCCGTAGTGAGTCTTGTGCAAAAACGAAACTTAACTCCAAATTCTGAAACAAGAAAAAAAAGGTTTTCTATTCTACGCCATCATGATGTTGTTATTGAGACCTCATTCTCCCTCACTCTGGTTTGATATAATAGTATCCAAACAGCTGTAAAAGTCAAACATCTTTCTTTTCTGGGACGCAGTTTAAATATTACGACGCCACACCTCGTAATGAGACATTACTTATTTCAGACTACTTCCGTCTCAAACATGACATATTTCTATAAAGTGAATAATTATCCACACTTACCTTTGTACTAGTGCAGATCACTTCAGCTCATATACACACCTCTGGAATCCTGACTGCGTTATTTAATGTTAGACAGCCTATCCTGTGACTGCGCACATCACGCACTCTCACCCCCCCCCCCCCTCCTCGCCCCCCTCCTCTCTGTGTGTGTGCCGGTGTGTGTTTCTCATGTTGTGGGGACTTCAGTCTATTTACAGTTACATGTGGGGACTCGCGGCCCTTTCTGGCGATTAAAAAAGCAACTTCCCATAACATATGTCATACAATTATAATGTTAAGGAGAATATTTGGTTAAAAGGAGCAGTGTGTGACATTTACTGGCATCTAGCAGTAGCACTAGGCTATAGTCTTGACAGATATTGAATATAATCTATAGACTAGTCAGAAATGTTCCCATGTGTGTTTGCACATGGGCATAAGGTTGTCCATCTTGATATTTGTATAACTCTTACATAGCCTACTACTTTGACCCATTTTTTTACATTTGAACGAATTTTGAAAAACACCTTAAAACACTTTTCTTTTAGCTAGAAATGACTCATATATAAAAATATACAAATATTCCAAAAATTCCAAAACCACCATTCAAAAAATTCTACTTTATTCATCATTCATTGAAAGCATTATGTTCTCCAGTGTTATATAAGTGTATATTCTAAGTTTTCTCCATCAACTAAAAGAGTAAAAACTTCTCTCTTCTCACTAAAAGCTTCATTGAGGATTAATTATCAATTTATGACTGATGAGACGTCCATGAATGATTTGTGGTTTCAAAATTATGTATAAAGACTAGCCTAATTATGAGGAGCTATTGTGAAATGAACAGTATGTAACGGTTAATTGCATTGGTTACCAAATTGTCAGCCAAATGGAAGAGAGAGAGAGGCGGGAAGTACAGGTGACCCCAGTATAGTGTAGCCACGGGCTATCATGGCTATACCGGTGTTATGTTTCCCTTTCTCCATAACCCCAACCAGTCGTCCTTTGGGATGCTTAACCTTAAACTCCACCTGAAATTGGGTGGTTTCATACGGGCAATTTGGGCCCTTCATCAAAAAGGGGCCCTCAATGATGGGAGAGTTTTTTCTTCTTTTTTTCCACGCTCCCATAATGTGGATAATTATTGTTGTTTTTATGCAAAGAAAAAGTCTCATGATTGGATAATTTCCCAGTTTGACGACTCTGCAAGTGACAATTGGTTTAGCAGTTCAAAATACGCTGTGGTTAGTTTAGGCCTATATCAACTAGTGTGAGGGAAAATATCACTTTGCAGAAAATGGACAGCGCCAGCTCTAACCACAAGCCCAGTGGGGAAGGCAAAAGAAACAAAAAAAGGAAGAGAAAGAAGTGGCTGCAATAAAAATAAAACGTCCCGTTAAGTCTTATAGGAGGCTTTTAGCGCTATCTTTCATGCCTCCAGTCCGAGTTTGTGAAGGAGCTGGTCTTTGAACACCTGATCTCTGACTTTGTAAAGAGAAACTCAAGAAAGAACCTCTAATAGTAAGAAGCATTATTCTTTCTGTGCATTTAGTAGTATAATCTGTTGACCAGATAATGTAATACACACGCATATTGTGGATGAGTTTTTTTGATGATCCTGCTCTAAGCCTATTTGTGGGAGTTGAGTTGTCATGTGCATTATATGTTGGCTTTTGCTTTTGTGTGTACATTTCTGTTAAATTCTAATGTCAGTTATTGAAATACTCTGGAAGGAAGGTCCAGTTCATGCTGTAAGTTATATTACACCACAATTATAACGCTAGTGTAGATGACTGATCTCAACTGTGGAGATGGATTAATAGATGGTCGGTGTTAGCCACCAATCAAGGCTGTTCAAACTTTGGAAAAAAAGCTGATTCTGATTACACCAAACCTACAATTTATCAAATGCTGCGGAATAGACAACGTCCCCTGTTAGCAGCACTGTCCAGAGTGCTGATCCCAATGCTTTTCCCATCTGATTCACACCAACAGTTTATACAGTAAGTGTGATGGGGTTTGATTTCACTTATATGACAGAGAATGAAACCATTATCAATCCCTCCTCCACTATTTTTATTTTAAATTTCAATGGGGGGATAGGGGATGGGGGGTGGGGGTAAGGGTGGGGGGTGGGGTGGTGGTGGTGGTGTGGGGGGAGGGGGGGTTAAGGAGCTTTCAACTGCATCTCATGGTCTTCATCAGCAGTTACTGAAATAAGCATAAAATATAAAAGCAAAGAAAAAACTAAACAATTAAAAATAATGAAAATAATAACAATTAAAACGATGAAACAGTGAAAAATTATAACAATAACAAATGAACAAATTAAAATAATAATAAAATGGAATAAAAGAAAAAAGGTGTCTGATCATCTGCCAGCACAGCAGAATAAAGACACCACTGCAGTCCTCATTCTCCTGAAGAATCGCCTGACTCTGCCACCTCTCCTGTTGGTCTGCACTGTGATCTCTGAAAACCACAAATATGTACGTTAGCTTGTTTGATCAAAGCAATAAACTCAAGGAGATCATGAGGACTTTAAACATGTGACTAACCAGGCTCAGGCTCAGGCTCGTTCTCAGGCTCAGGCTCAGGTTCAGGTTCGGTCTCAGTCTCAGGCTCAGGCTCAGGTTCGGTCTCAGGCTCAGGCTCAGGCTTGGTCTCAGGCTCAGGCTTGGTCTCAGGCTCAGGCTCAGGCTCAGGCTCGGTCTCAGGCTCAGGCTCAGGCTTGGTCTCAGGCTCAGGCTTGGTCTCAGGCTCAGGCTCAGGCTTGGTCTCAGGCTCAGGCTTGGTCTCAGGCTCAGGCTCAGGCTCAGGCTCGGTCTCAGGCTCAGGCTCAGGCTTGGTCTCAGGCTCAGGCTTGGTCTCAGGCTCAGGCTGAGGCTCAGGCTTGTTATCCACCAGCTCTGCCAAGATGTTTCCTGGACAGTTGACACTTTCATGTGTCTCTTCCTCCACACTAGCTGTCAGGTCTTCAATATTGTGGCTACTGTTGGTGTCCTCCCTGGAGAAAAACGAATGCTCCAGGACTTCTCGGGGGGCGATTCTGCAGTTTTTGTCCATCTCCAACATATAAGTAAGCAGATCTATGAAGTTCAGCAGCTCTTTCTTCTCAGCCTCATCCTTTAAAGGCATCATCTGGAACAACAAGAATTTAAAGTCAAAACAGGTCTAAAACATTATTGTATATAAATGAAGGTATCAATTTAAACTGAAGATATTGTCGTAAAATGTCAGTTAACTGTAACAACGGACTGATGAAAATAGATGACTTACGTTCTGCAAGACATCCAAAGAGCTGATATTGCACTGCCTGGTGTCTTTAAACTTGTGGCCTGTCTCAGCATAAAATTCTTCAGGAGTCTATAAAAAGACATACACATTAAATTACTAGATAGATAGACAGATAGATGGATGGATGGATGGATGGATGGATAGATAGATAGATAGATAGATAGATAGATAGATAGATAGATACCTTCAGTATCCAGGTCTCATAAATGCCACTCCCCACAAGTTTAAAAAAGTCGGTGGTACACTGGCCAAAGTTGAGGAGGTAGTCTGGTGGCTGTCCCAGGGTGTCCACAAAGAATTTCATCTGGAGACAAACACACACACACAAAGACATTGTAATTTGACTTTGGAGCTGACGTCTCATTTGTAAGCACACTTCACTGAGGACCTAATTAAGAATTTAGAAGTGGGTAAAGAGGATGCTTACCATGTCGTACTCATGGTGGCCGGGGAAAAGGGTGAAGCCCAGCGCAATGTCGGCAGCAATCAGGCCCAGCGACCACATGTCTATTGGCTCGGCAAACATCAATCCTAACATGATCTCTGGAGCTCTAAGCAAACAGGAAAAGACAATCAGTTCTACTGGGTAACATCAGATTTAGCTCTTTCCCTGTCACCCAGTGCCTCACATTCATACAGTGTCACACAATCACATCTCACTGCCACATGACTCTCCAGTTACTGCACTTACCGGTACCATAACGACTGTACAATGGATCCTTGGGTGGCCTCGGAAACGGGGCGAGCCAGGCCGAAGTCGATCATCTTTACTTGGAGGGACTCCTGCCTACGGTCCACGATCATAATGTTGTCTGGCTTTAAGTCAGCATGGATTATTTTTAGCTCCTCCAGGTGGAGCAGGGCTGTAGCTATCTGTCAACACACAATTATTTATTCTTGTTAGGTCAAGACAAAACAGATATTGATTTAACATCAATTTTTAGACATGAAGTAAAATGGCTCTTAAATGAAGGATACTTTTAACATACCTGGTGAAGGATAGGGCGGACTTCACTGAGGGACAGAGAAAGGAAATTTCTCTGTTCCATATAATCAAACAAGCTGAGGTCCAGGAGCTCAAACTTGAGGCATATAAATTGCTCGTGTAGGAACAAGCCATCCCATTTAACAAAATTGCATTTGTCGTCATCTAGCGTTTGTAGCTGTCGGAGTATTTTGATCTGTGGAAGATTTTTTTGTTTACTATTTTTTGTTTACCTTAAAGACAAACTGAATGGTAATTGTTCACTGTGTAGAGATTTTAGGTGATGTGTGTTTAACTTCAGTTTTGATAAATAAAGTGTTTGTGCTTTACCTCCTCCAGCGCTTGTTCCAGTATACAAGGCTCATCTTTGGTGATCTTGACAGCCAACTTGTTGTCGGTTATAGTGTCGACACACTTGGCAACCTTTCCAAAGGTGCCTTCTCCCAGAAAGGCCTGAACCTCGTAACGTGAGGCAAGCAGGGTTCCTTCTGACATTGGGAAATTGTCTGTGGAAGAAGAGGAGATGGACACAGCATGATATCACATTCTCAGATAGAGCATGACACAATCAACAGTACACCAAACAGCACATCTTTGTGTGGCCAAAACACAGTTTTTCTCAGGCCTATTTGGGAAAAATCCATTCCCCCAAATAGTTTCAGGTTTATTTTACTTATAATTAGTCATGTTACTTCTTACTATAAATTTAAACAATCGACTTTTTTCAAATATAAAAACCATGATTTTAATCACCATATACTCAAATGTTACTGGTAACATACAGTTTTAGGGTTTTATTCTAACACTATTATATTTTTAAAACTAAAAAAATCATCCTTTGGACATTGATATATTTATTTTGTTCTGATAATAAAACAATATTTATTTGATATAGCTATTTATCAATATTGTTTAACCACATAACTTTGACATATATTCACATACATAGTTGAGTTTTTTCAGTTTGTCAGTTGTTCAGAGTTTAAGACATATAACTTTTTTTTTTTACCACTCAGCTTACCTGACATGTTGCTTGATGCCATGGACAATTTTTGAAGCAAATACAAACAAAAAGAACGAGTAGAACTAAAGAAACGTCTCTCTGAGTTGATTTTGCTGCACTTTCAGTTGATGTGATCCAAAGGACTGAGGTGTTCCGTTTTTTGTGGACCTATAGATCCTAGATCATTGTGAGGTCACATTCTGAGAACATACCTCTATGATGTCATGTAACCATGACGATCACGTCAATTAAAAATATATTTATGTATTTACAAATTGATATCATGTCTGACTATAAAACTCTATGGGTGGGATGGGTGGTGGAGTGGAGTGGAGTTTCTGACACAGCATCATTGGCTAACAATGAGTTCAGTTTATTTCAGTCTTTACTGTCTCACATTGGAAATTAGTTTTGCAGCAAATAGACACATTAAACCAAACCATTCATCAATAATAAGAATTTAAAAAACAATTAGGCTATCACAAATAGTAACACATGATAGAAAAAACCCAGTGAGAACAATAGAATAAGAAAAAGATCAATCAAAAGAGTTTAAACAGCTTATTTAATGTTGCAATAGATTTTCACATGTTGTTCTGTTCACCACTCCCTCTGCACCACTGCCTTGAAAATATCCAGGTGATGATGCTGTTTTGCAGTTTTATGTTAACCTGATATCAGAGATCTTCAGCTGTCTTTTTCAACTCATTTAATGTCACTACACCCCCCTCTCTCTGTGTGTGTTTCTCATGTTGTGGGGACTTCAGTCTATTTACAGTTACATGTGGGGACTCGCGGCCCTTTTTGGCGATTAAAAAAGCAAGTTCCCATAACATATGTCATACAACTATAATTTTTAAGGCGAATATTTGATTAAAAGGAGCAGTGTGTGACATTTACTGGCATCTAGCAGTAGCACTTTTAGTGTATTGTGTTGTTAAAATTGCAAAGAATAGCCCAATTTAAGTACTTAAATGGGGCGATAGCTGGCATTTAGAGACATCAAGTTTGATTTATACTGAACTAAATATACGTCCAAAGGACCCAAAACAAAGTTTTTGATTTCTCTCAATTTTTTTCCCCCTTCATTAACTGCAGGTAATATTTTTAGTTTGAGTCAAATGAATTGTGCATTGCACACTGCACACTGCTGAGTCAGAGCACATGTTAAGTCCGGTAGCTCCCTCTCGGCATGCTGGCCAGGCGCACCATTTGACATTGTGATATTGTTTACGTCCTGGGTGGATTTCGTCCAAAAATAAATATAAGTAGCAAAGTAGTTGCTGATAATTAATGTTTTAGTGTTTTGTGTTGTTAAAATTGCTAAGAATAGCCCAATTTAAGTACTTAAATGGGGCGATAGCTGGCAGTAACGTTAGCTGGCAGTAACGTTAGCTGGCTAGCTAGTTGGCAGTAGCAGCTAGCGAGCATTTACCGGAAACGTTATGACCGTAAATAATTTAATTTAATTGTGCTATGGATCCAATCATACAAGCACTGACTGTTTGTGGTAGAGCTGGAAATTCAAAAGCTTGCCTATCCTCCACACTGCATAGTAACCCTTTGTCACTTCTGCACGTGTTACAACAGCGTGGCTTCGTAGTAAAAGAGTGCGGGTACTAGACTGGCCTGCCTGCAGTTCAGACCTGTCTCTCATTGAAAATGTGTGGCGCATTATGAAGCGCAAAATAAGACAACGGAGACCCCGGACTGTTGAGCAACAGAAGTTGTACATCAAGCAAGAATGGGAAAGAATTCCACCTACAAAGCTTCAACAATTAGTGTCCTCAGTTCCCAAACGTTTATTGAGTGTTGTTAAAAGGAAAGGTGATGTAAAACAGTGGTAAACATGCCCCTGCCCCAGCTTTTTTGGAACGTGTTGCAGGCATCAAATTCAAAATGAGTGAATATTTGCAAAAAACCATGAAGTTTATCAGTGTGAACATTAAATATCTTGTCTTTATAGTGTATTCAATTGAATATAGGCTGAAAAGGATTTGCAAATTATTGTATTCTGCTTTTATTTATGTTTTACACAACGTCCCAACTTCATTGGAATTGGGGTTGTATGTAAATTAATTAACTGGTGTCAAGGCAAACAATTCAATTCTAACCCTAACCCTTACATCAGTTAAAAGTGAATAAATTAGGTTGGTTCAATTTCAGTTTATTAGTTTGGTTCAATAACTAAAAGTTAAGAAAATAATTTGGATCAAGACAAAAAATTAAAGTTGAGTCAAGTACAGTATTACTGTTTACATCAACATAAAATAATCAGGTCATATGAAGTAACTCAATTTAGATTCTGTGAAGTCAAATATTTTAGATGTGATATCTGGACATCATTGTTTTTAGTTTGAGCAAGGTTATACTTTTTTCAGTATATCGGCCAGTCAGAAATGTGCCCATGTGTGTTTTCACATGGGCATAAGGTTGTCCATCTTGATATTTGTATATCTCTTACATAGCCTACTACTTTGACCCATTTTTTACATTTGAACGAATTATGAAAAACACCATAAAACACTTTTCTTTTAGCCAGAAATGACTCATATACTTATTAAAAAATTCCAAAACCACCATTCAAAAATGTACTTTATTGATCATTCATTGAAAGCATTATGTTCTCCAGTGTTATATAATGTTGGACCATTATATCATGTGATTGTTAATACATTTTCTCCATCAACTAAAAGAGTAAAAACTTAAGAATAAAGTTTCTCTTCTCACTGAAAGCTTCATTGAGGATTAATGACCAATTTATGACTAGCCTAATTATGAGGAGCTATTGTGAAATGAACAGTATGTAACGGTTAATTGCATTGGTTACCAAATTGTCAGCCAATTGGAAAGGTAGATGGGCGGGATGTACAGGTGACCCCAGTATAGTATAGCCACGGGCTATCATGGCTATACCGGTGTTATGTTTCCCTTTCTCCATAACCCCAACCAGTCGTCCTTTGGGATGCTTAACCTTAAACTCCACCCGAAATTGGGTGGTTTCATACGGGCAATCTGGGCCCTTCATCAAAAAGGGGCCCTCAATGATGGGAGAGTTTTTTCTTCTTTTTTTCCACGCTCTCTTGATGTGGATAATTATTGTCACTTTTATGCAAAGAAAAAGTCTCATGATTGACTGGATCATTTCCCAGTTTGACGGCTCTGCAAGTGACAATTGGTTTAGCAGTTCAAAATGCACTGTGGTTAGTTTAGGCCTATATCAACTAGTGTGAGGGAAAATATCACTTTGCAGAAAATGGACAGCGCCAGCTCTAACCACAAGCCCAGTGTGGAAGGCAAAAGAAAGAAAAAAAGGAAGAGAAAGAAGCGGCTGCAATAAAAATAAAAAAGTCCCGTCAATAAAGTCTCATAAGGAGGCTTTTAGCGCTATCTTTCATGCCTCCAGTCCGAGTTTGTGAAGGAGCTGGTCTTTGAACACCTGATCTCTGACTTTGTAAAGAGAAACTCAAGAAAGAACCTCTAATAGTAAGAAGCATTATTCTTTCTGTGCATTAAGTAGTATAATCTGTTGACCAGATAATGTAATACACACGCATATACATATTGTGGATGAGTTTTTTTGATGATACTGCTCTAAGCCTATTTGTGGGAGTTGAGTTGTCATGTGCATTGTATGTTAGCTTTTGCAGTGAGAGAAGTTCCCTTACTCAATTAGTGCCCCTGATTTTGAAATTAGTGTACCTCACAATGGCATTGTTTTACACTTTTGCTACTTTGACTTGAGTAGAAATCTAGACAGGTTGATGAAGTGTTTCCAGAACCATCCTCTCTGGTGTATGCTGCTTTTACAGAAATGTACCTTTCTGTTAAATTCTAATGTCAGTTATTGAAATACTCTGGAAAGAAGGTCCAGTTCATGCTGTAAGTTATATTACTCCACAATTATAACTCTAGTGTAGATGACTGATCTCAAACTATCAAACTGTGGAGATGGTCGGTGTTAGCCACCAATCAAGGCTTTTCAAACTTTGGAAAAAAAGCTGATTCTGATTACACCAAACCTACAATTTATCAAATGCTGCGGAATAGACAACGTCCCCTGTTAGCAGCACTGTCCAGAGTGCTGATCCAAATGCTTTTCCCATCTGATTCACACCAACAGTTTATACAGTAAGTGTGATGGGGTTTGATTTCACTTATATGACAGAGAATGAAACCATTATCAATCCCTCCTCCACTATTTTTATTTAAAATTTCAATGGGGGGATGGGGGTGGGGGTAGGGGGTAGGGGTGGTGGTTGGTGGTGGTGGGGGGGTTAAGGAGCTTTCAACTGTATCTCATGGTCTTCATCAGCAGTTACTGAAATAAGCATGAAGTATAAAATTAAACACACATAAAAAAAACAAAAGCAAACAATAAACAATAACAAATAATGAAAATAATAACAATTAAAACAATAAAACAGTGAAAAATTATAACAATAAAAATGAACAAATTAAAATAATAATAAAATGGAATAAAAGAAAAAAGGTGTCTGATCATCTGCCAGCACAGCAGAATAAAGACACCACTGCAGTCCTCATTCTCCTGAAGAATCGCCTGACTCTGCCACCTCTCCTGTTGGTCTGCACTGTGATCTCTGAAAACCACAAATATGTACGTTAGCTTGTTTGATCAAAGCAATAAACGCAAGGAGATCATGAGGACTTTAAACATGTGACTAACCAGGCTCAGGCTCAGGCTCAGTCTCAGGCTCAGGTTCGGTCTCAGGCTCAGGCTCAGGCTCGGTCTCAGGCTCAGGCTCAGGTTCGGTGTCAGGCTCAGGTTCTGTCTCAGGCTCAGGCTTGGTCTCAGGCTCAGGCTGAGGCTCAGGCTTGTTATCTACCAGCTCTGCCAATATGTTTCCTGTACAGTTGACACTTTCATGTGTCTCTTCCTCCACACTAGCTGTCAGGTCTTTAATATTGTGGCTACTGTTGGTGTCCTCCCTGGAGAAAAACGAATGCTCCAGGACTTCTCGGGGGGCGATTCTGCAGTTTTTGTCCATCTCCAACATATAAGTAAGCAGATCTATGAAGTTCAGCAGCTCTTTCTTCTCAGCCTCATCCCTTAAAGGCATCATCTGGAACAACAAGAATTTAAAGTCAAAACAGGTCTAAAACATTATTGTATATAAATGAAGGTATCAATTTAAACTGAAGATATTGTCGTAAAATGTCAGTTAACTGTAACAACGGACTGATGAAAATAGATGACTTACGTTCTGCAAGACATCCAAAGAGCTGATATTGCACTGCCTGGTGTCTTTAAACTTGTGGCCTGTCTCAGCATAAAATTCTTCAGGAGTCTATAAAAAGACATATACATTAAATTACTAGATGGATGGATGGATGGATGGACGGATGGAAGGATAGATAGATAGATCGATAGATAGATAGATAGATAGATAGATACCTTTAGTATCCAGGTCTCATAAATGCCACTCCCCACGAGTTTAAAAAAGTCGGTGGTACACTGGCCAAAGTTGAGGAGGTAGTCTGGTGGCTGTCCCAGGGTGTCCACAAAGAATTTCATCTGGAGACAAACACACACACACACAGAGACATTGTAATTTGACTTAGGAGCTGACGTCTCATTTGTAAGCACACTTCACTGAGGACCTAATTGAGAATTTAGAAGTGGGTAAAGAGGATGCTTACCATGTCGTACTCATGGTGGCCGGGGAAAAGGGTGAAGCCCAGCGCAATGTCGGCAGCAATCAGGCCCAGCGACCACATGTCTATTGGCTCGGCAAACATCAATCCTAACATGATCTCTGGAGCTCTAAGCAAACAGGAAAAGACAATCAGTTCTACACTCTTTTTTTCTGGGTAACATCAGATTTAGCTCTTTCCCTGTCACCCAGTGCCTCACATTCACACAGTGTCACACAATCACATCTCACTGCCACATGACTCTCCAGTTACTGCACTTACCGGTACCATAACGACTGTACAATGGATCCTTGGGTGGCCTCGGAAACGGGGCGAGCCAGGCCGAAGTCGATCATCTTTACTTGGAGGGACTCCTGCCTCCGGTCCACGATCATAATGTTGTCTGGCTTTAAGTCAGCATGGATTATTTTTAGCTCCTCCAGGTGGAGCAGGGCTGTGGCTATCTGTCAACACACAATTATTTATTCTTGTTAGGTCAAGACAACACAGATATTGATTTAACATCAATTTTTAGACATGAAGTAAAATGGCTCTTAAATGAAGGATACTTTTAACATACCTGGTGAAGGATAGGGCGGACTTCACTGAGGGACAGAGAAAGGAAATTTCTCTGTTCCATATAATCAAACAAGCTGAGGTCCAGGAGCTCAAACTTGAGGCATATAAATTGCTCGTGTAGGAACAAGCCATCCCATTTAACAAAATTGCATTCGTCGTCATCTAGCGTTTGTAGCTGTCGGAGTATTTTGATCTGTGGAAGATTTTTTTGTTTACTATTTTTTGTTTACCTTAAAGACAAACTGAATGGTAATTGTTCACTGTGTAGAGATTTTAGGTGATGTGTGTTTAACTTCAGTTTTGATAAATAAAGTGTCTGTGCTTTACCTCCTCCAGCGCTTGTTCCAGTATACAAGGCTCATCTTTGGTGATCTTGACAGCCAACTTGTTGTCGGTTATAGTGTCGACACACTTGGCAACCTTTCCAAAGGTGCCTTCTCCCAGAAAGGCCTGAACCTCGTAACGTGAGGCAAGCAGGGTTCCTTCTGACATTGGGAAATTGTCTGTGGAAGAAGAGGAGATGGACACAGCATGATATCACATTCTCAGATAGAGCATGACACAATCAACAGTACACCAAGCAGCACATCTTTATGTGGCCAAAACACAGTTTTTCTCAGGCCTATTTGGGAAAAATCCATTCCCCCAAATAGTTTCAGGTTTATTTTACTTATAATTAGTCATGTTACTTCTTACTATAAATTTAAACAATCGACTTTTTTCAAATATAAAAACCATGATTTTAATCACCATATACTCAAATGTTACTGGTAACATACAGTTTTAGGGTTTTATTCTAACACTATTATATTTTTAAAACTAAAAAAATCATCCTTTGGACATTGATATATTTATTTTGTTCTGATAATAAAACAATATTTATTTGATATAGCTATTTATCAATATTGTTTAACCACATAACTTTGACATATATTCACATACATAGTTGAGTTTTTTTCAGTTTGTCAGTTGTTCAGAGTTTAAGACATATAACTTTTTTTTTTTTACCACTCAGCTTACCTGACATGTTGCTTGATGCCATGGACAATTTTTGAAGCAAATACAAACAAAAAGAACGAGTAGAACTAAAGAAACGTCTCTCTGAGTTGATTTTGCTGCACTTTCAGTTGATGTGATCCAAAGGACTGAGGTGTTCCGTTTTTTGTGGACCTATAGATCCTAGATCATTGTGAGGTCACATTCTGAGAACATACCTCTATGATGTCATGTAACCATGACGATCACGTCAATTAAAAATATATTTATGTATTTACAAATTGATATCATGTCTGACTATAAAACTCTATGGGTGGGATGGGTGGTGGAGTGGAGTGGAGTTTCTGACACAGCATCATTGGCTAACAATGAGTTCAGTTTATTTCAATCTTTACTGTCTCACATTGGAAATTAGTTTTGCAGCAAATAGACACATTAAACCAAACCATTCATCAATAATAAGAATTTAAAAAACAATTAGGCTATCACAAATAGTAACACATGATAGAAAAAACCCAGTGAGAACAATAGAATAAGAAAAAAATCAATCAAAAGAGTTTAAACAGCTTATTTAATGTTGCAATAGATTTTCACATGTTGTTCTGTTCACCACTCCTTCTGCACCACTGCCTTGAAAATATCCAGGTGATGATGCTGTTTTGCAGTTTCATGTTAACCTGATATCAGAGATCTTCAGCTGTCTTTTTCAACTCATTTAATGTCACTACACCCCCCCCCTCTCTCTGTGTGTGTTTCTCATGTTGTGGGGACTTCAGTCTATTTACAGTTACATGACATGACATGAGGGGACTCGCGGCCCTTTTTGGCGATTAAAAAAGCAAGTTCCCATAACATATGTCATACAACTATAATTTTTAAGGCAAATATTTGATTAAAAGGAGCAGTGTGTGACATTTACTGGCATTTAGCAGTAGCACTTTTAGTGTATTGTGTTGTTAAAATTGCAAAGAATAGCCCAATTTAAGTACTTAAATGGGGCGATAGCTGGCATTTAGAGACATCAAGTTTGATTTATACTGAACTAAATATACGTCCAAAGGACCCAAAACAAAGTTTTTGATTTCTCTCAATTTTTTTCCCCCTTCATTAACTGCAGGTAATATTTTTAGTTTGAGTCAAATGAATTGTGCATTGCACACTGCACACTGCTGAGTCAGAGCACATGTTAAGTCCGGTAGCTCCCTCTCGGCATGCTGGCCAGGCGCACCATTTGACATTGTGATATCGTTTACGTCCTGGGTGGATTTCGTCCAAAAATAAATATAAGTAGCAAAGTAGTTGCTGATAATTAATGTTTTAGTGTTTTGTGTTGTTAAAATTGCAAAGAATAGCCCAATTTAAGTACTTAAATGGGGCGATAGCTGGCAGTAACGTTAGCTGGCAGTAACGTTAGCTGGCTAGCTAGTTGGCAGTAGCAGCTAGCGAGCATTTACCGGAAACGTTATGACCGTAAATAATTTAATTTAATTGTGCTATGGATCCAATCATACAAGCACTGACTGTTTGTGGTAGAGCTGGAAATTCAAAAGCTTGCCTATCCTCCACACTGCATAGTAACCCTTTGTCACTTCTGCACGTGTTACAACAGCGTGGCTTCGTAGTAAAAGAGTGCGGGTACTAGACTGGCCTGCCTGCAGTTCAGACCTGTCTCTCATTGAAAATGTGTGGCGCATTATGAAGCGCAAAATAAGACAACGGAGACCCCGGACTGTTGAGCAACAGAAGTTGTACATCAAGCAAGAATGGGAAAGAATTCCACCTACAAAGCTTCAACAATTAGTGTCCTCAGTTCCCAAACGTTTATTGAGTGTTGTTAAAAGGAAAGGTGATGTAAAACAGTGGTAAACATGCCCCTGCCCCAGCTTTTTTGGAACGTGTTGCAGGCATCAAATTCAAAATGAGTGAATATTTGCAAAAAACCATGAAGTTTATCAGTGTGAACATTAAATATCTTGTCTTTATAGTGTATTCAATTGAATATAGGCTGAAAAGGATTTGCAAATTATTGTATTCTGCTTTTATTTATGTTTTACACAACGTCCCAACTTCATTGGAATTGGGGTTGTATGTAAATTAATTAACTGGTGTCAAGGCAAACAATTCAATTCTAACCCTAACCCTTACATCAGTTAAAAGTGAATAAATTAGGTTGGTTCAATTTCAATTTATTAGTTTGGTTCAATAACTAAAAGTTAAGAAAATAATTTGGATCAAGACAAAAAATTAAAGTTGAGTCAAGTGCAGTATTACTGTTTACATCAACATAAAATAATCAGGTCATATGAAGTAACTCAATTTAGATTCTGTGAAGTCAAATATTTTAGATGTGATATCTGGACATCATTTTTTTTAGTTTGAGCAAGGTTATACTTTTTTCAGTATATCGGCCAGTCAGAAATGTGCCCATGTGTGTTTTCACATGGGCATAAGGTTGTCCATCTTGATATTTGTATAACTCTTACATAGCCTACTACTTTGACCCATTTTTTTTTACATTTGAACGAATTATGAAAAACACCATAAAACACTTTTCTTTTAGCCAGAAATGACTCATATACTTATTAAAAAATTCCAAAACCACCATTCAAAAATGTACTTTATTGATCATTCATTGAAAGCATTATGTTCTCCAGTGTTATATAATGTTGGACCATTATATCATGTGATTGTTAATACATTTTCTCCATCAACTAATTTGGATTAGGATTAATGACCAATTTATGACTAGCCTAATTATGAGGAGCTATTGTGAAATGAACAGTATGTAACGGTTAATTGCATTGGTTACCAAATTGTCAGCCAATTGGAAAGGTAGATGGGCGGGATGTACAGGTGACCCCAGTATAGTATAGCCACGGGCTATCATGGCTATACCGGTGTTATGTTTCCCTTTCTCCATAACCCCAACCAGTCGTCCTTTGGGATGCTTAACCTTAAACTCCACCCGAAATTGGGTGGTTTCATACGGGCAATCTGGGCCCTTCATCAAAAAGGGGCCCTCAATGATGGGAGAGTTTTTTCTTCTTTTTTTCTCCACACTCTCTTGATGTGGATAATTATTGTCACTTTTATGCAAAGAAAAAGTCTCATGATTGACTGGATCATTTCCCAGTTTGACGGCTCTGCAAGTGACAATTGGTTTAGCAGTTCAAAATGCACTGTGGTTAGTTTAGGCCTATATCAACTAGTGTGAGGGAAAATATCACTTTGCAGAAAATGGACAGCGCCAGCTCTAACCACAAGCCCAGTGGGGAAGGCAAAAGAAAGAAAAAAAGGAAGAGAAAGAAGCGGCTGCAATAAAAAAAAAAGTCCTGTCAATAAAGTCTCATAAGGAGGCTTTTAGCGCTATCTTTCATGCCTCCAGTCCGAGTTTGTGAAGGAGCTGGTCTTTGAACACCTGATCTCTGACTTTGTAAAGAGAAACTCAAGAAAGAACCTCTAATAGTAAGAAGCATTATTCTTTCTGTGCATTTAGTAGTATAATCTGTTGACCAGATAATGTAATACACACGCATATACATATTGTGGATGAGTTTTTTTGATGATACTGCTCTAAGCCTATTTGTGGGAGTTGAGTTGTCATGTGCATTATATGTTGGCTTTTGCAGTGGGAATGCTCCTGATTTTGAAATTAGTGTACCTCATGATGGCATTGTTTTACACTTTTGCTACTTTGACTTGAGTAGAAATCTAGACAGGTTGATGAAGTGTTTCCAGAACCATCCTCTCTGGTGTATGCTGCTTTTTACAGAAATTTACCTTTCTGTTAAATTCTAATGTCAGTTATTAAAATACTCTGGAAGGAAGGTCCAGTTCATGCTTTAAGTTATATTACTCCACAATTATAACTCTAGTGTAGATGACTGATCTCAAACTATCAAACTGTGGAGATGGATTAATAGATGGTCGGTGTTAGCCACCAATCAAGGCTGTTCACACTTTGGGAAAAAAGCTGATTCTGATTACACCAAACCTACAATTTATCAAATGCTGCGGAATAGACAACGTCCCCTGTTAGCAGCACTGTCCAGAGTGCTGATCCCAATGCTTTTCCCATCTGATTCACACCAACAGTTTATACAGTAAGTGTGATGGGGTTTGATTTCACTTATATGACCGAGAATGAAACCATTATCAATCCCTCCTCCACTATTTTTATTTTAAATTTCAAGGGGGGGTGGGGGGTGGGGGTAGGGGTGGTGGGTGGTGGTGGTGGGGGGGTTAAGGAGCTTTCAACTGTATCTCATGGTCTTCATCAGCAGTTACTGAAATAAGCATAAAGTTTAAAATTAATCACACATAAAAAAAACCAAAAGCAAACAATAAACAATAACAAATAATGAAAATAATAACAATTAAAACAATAAAACAGTGAAAAATTATAACAATAAAAATGAACAAATTAAAATAATAATAAAATGGAATAAAAGAAAAAAGGTGTCTGATCATCTGCCAGCACAGCAGAATAAAGACACCACTGCAGTCCTCATTCTCCTGAAGAATCGCCTGACTCTGCCACCTCTCCTGTTGGTCTGCACTGTGATCTCTGAAAACCACAAATATGTACGTTAGCTTGTTTGATCAAAGCAATAAACTCAAGGAGATCATGAGGACTTTAAACATGTGACTAACCAGGCTCGGGCTCGGGCTCAGTCTCAGCCTCAGGCTCAGGCTCAGGTTCGGTCTCAGGCTCAGGCTCAGGCTCAGGTTCGGTGTCAGGCTCAGGTTCTGTCTCTTGCTCAGGCTCAGGCTTGGTCTCAGGCTCAGGCTGAGGCTCAGGCTTGTTATCCACCAGCTCTGCCAATATGTTTCCTGGACAGTTGACACTTTCATGTGTCTCTTCCTCCACACTAGCTGTCAGGTCTTCAATATTGTGGCTACTGTTGGTGTCCTCCCTGGAGAAAAACGAATGCTCCAGGACTTCTTGGGGGGCGATTCTGCAGTTTTTGTCCATCTCCAACATATAAGTAAGCAGATCTATGAAGTTCAGCAGCTCTTTCTTCTCAGCCTCATCCCTTAAAGGCATCATCTGGAACAACAAGAATTTAAAGTCAAAACAGGTCTAAAACATTATTGTATATAAATGAAGGTATCAATTTAAACTGAAGATATTGTCGTAAAATGTCAGTTAACTGTAACAACGGACTGATGAAAATAGATGACTTACGTTCTGCAAGACATCCAAAGAGCTGATATTGCACTGCCTGGTGTCTTTAAACTTGTGGCCTGTCTCAGCATAAAATTCTTCAGGAGTCTATAAAAAGACATATACATTAAATTACTAGATGGATGGATGGATGGATGGACGGATGGAAGGATAGATAGATAGATCGATAGATAGATAGATAGATAGATAGATACCTTTAGTATCCAGGTCTCATAAATGCCACTCCCCACGAGTTTAAAAAAGTCGGTGGTACACTGGCCAAAGTTGAGGAGGTAGTCTGGTGGCTGTCCCAGGGTGTCCACAAAGAATTTCATCTGGAGACAAACACACACACACAAAGACATTGTAATTTGACTTTGGAGCTGACGTCTCATTTGTAAGCACACTTCACTGAGGACCTAATTGAGAATTTAGAAGTGGGTAAAGAGGATGCTTACCATGTCGTACTCATGGTGGCCGGGGAAAAGGGTGAAGCCCAGCGCAATGTCGGCAGCAATCAGGCCCAGCGACCACATGTCTATTGGCTCGGCAAACATCAATCCTAACATGATCTCTGGAGCTCTAAGCAAAGAGGAAAACACAATCAGTTCTACACTCTTTTTTTCTGGGTAACATCAGATTTAGCTCTTTCCCTGTCACCCAGTGCCTCACATTCACACAGTGTCACCCAATCACATCTCACTGCCACATGACTCTCCAGTTACTGCACTTACCGGTACCATAACGACTGTACAATGGATCCTTGGGTGGCCTCGGAAACGGGGCGAGCCAGGCCGAAGTCGATCATCTTTACTTGGAGGGACTCCTGCCTACGGTCCACGATCATAATGTTGTCTGGCTTTAAGTCAGCATGGATTATTTTTAGCTCCTCCAGGTGGAGCAGGGCTGTGGCTATCTGTCAACACACAATTATTTATTCTTGTTAGGTCAAGACAAAACAGATATTGATTTAACATCAATTTTTAGATATGAAGTAAAATGGCTCTTAAATGAAGGATACTTTTAACATACCTGGTGAAGGATAGGGCGGACTTCACTGAGGGACAGAGAAAGGAAATTTCTCTGTTCCATATAATCAAACAAGCTGAGGTCCAGGAGCTCAAACTTGAGGCATATAAATTGCTCGTGTAGGAACAAGCCATCCCATTTAACAAAATTGCATTTGTCATCATCTAGCGTTTGTAGCTGTCGGAGTATTTTGATCTGTGGAAGATTTTTTTGTTTACTATTTTTTGTTCACCTTAAAGACAAACTGAATGGTAATTGTTCACTGTGTAGAGATTTTAGGTGATGTGTGTTTAACTTCAGTTTTGATAAATAAAGTGTCTGTGCTTTACCTCCTCCAGCGCTTGTTCCAGTATACAAGGCTCATCTTTGGTGATCTTGACAGCCAACTTGTTGTCGGTTATAGTGTCGACACACTTGGCAACCTTTCCAAAGGTGCCTTCTCCCAGAAAGGCCTGAACCTCGTAACGTGAGGCAAGCAGGGTTCCTTCTGACATTGGGAAATTGTCTGTGGAAGAAGAGGAGATGGACACAGCATGATATCACATTCTCAGATAGAGCATGACACAATCAACAGTACACCAAACAGCACATCTTTATGTGGCCAAAACACAGTTTTTCTCAGGCCTACTTGGGAAAAATCCATTCCAATCATTAGTTTCAGGTTTATTTTACTTATAATTAGTCATGTTACTTCTTACTATAAATTTTAACAATCGACTTTTTTCAAATATAAAAACCATGATTTTAATCACCATATACTCAAATGTTACTGGTAACATACAGTTTTAGGGTTTTATTCTAACACTATTATATTTTTAAAACTAAAAAAATCATCCTTTGGACATTGATATATTTATTTTGTTCTGATAATAAAACAATATTTATTTGATATAGCTATTTATCAATATTGTTTAACCACATAACTTTGACGTATATTCACATACATAGTTGAGTTTTTTTCAGTTTGTCAGTTGTTCAGAGTTTAAGACATATAACTTTTTTTTTTTACCACTCAGCTTACCTGACATGTTGCTTGATGCCATGGACAATTTTTGAAGCAAATACAAACAAAAAGAACGAGTAGAACTAAAGAAACGTCTCTCTGAGTTGATTTTGCTGCACTTTCAGTTGATGTGATCCAAAGGACTGAGGTGTTCCGTTTTTTGTGGACCTATAGATCCTAGATCATTGTGAGGTCACATTCTGAGAACATACCTCTATGATGTCATGTAACCATGACGATCACATGTCAATTAACAATATATTTATGTATTACAAATTGATATCATGTCTGACTATAAAACTCTATGGGTGGTATGGGTGGTGGAGTGGAGTGGACCACATGCATGTTGCAGACTGTAATGCTCTGCTAACAGAAGAAAAGACATCAACAATAAAGATCACTGAAAATAATTTGCTTTAGCTTTGAATTGAAACTATTCTGTGATCATTTTTGTTGTATAATTTTCAATATAATACATTCATTTACATTCTATCTAACTATCTATCTATCTATCTATCTATCTATCTATCATGATCGGGTGATTACAATTAATGCTGTATTAAAACATTGAAGGTAATAACAACATTGAATTAACTGAATTATGACTAGTTGTCTGTGGGACAATAGTTCACTACTGAAAATGAGAAATATAAGCCTACTTAATATTTAGGGGAACAGCTAAATCTTTGGTCACTAGGAGTCACATTTGGTCACCTCAAATTTATAAAAAAGAAAAAAAATATATAGAATAATAGCAGTAATTTATTTTGTTTCATTGTGACTATTGTGTTTGTTGTTTGATTGTAATACTTTGGTAGAAATATTACTGAGCAGGTAGGGCTTTAGTCCAAACTCCACATCAATAGGTGGCGGTAAAACACCTGAAAGCTGTTTGTAAACCGGAAATTAAACCCCCAAAAAAGAAAAGAAAAAAACTCGCAACCGGCATGTTTTCCGGTACTTCCGCCAAGCTTGTTAATGTGAGAGACTGATGTTTTGGGACTGTCTGTGAAGACTTTTCGGTAATTTCACGTATTTATTAGTGATAACTGTAGTTTAGTTTCCAGTCAAGGGTGCAGGATATGTAGCTACATTTGTTTTCCCGCTAAAATAAACAATAATTAAGGCTACATTTCAGCTAACGTTAGCATGCTCCAGTAGCAAAACAAAGGCTGCATCTTAAATAAGCTTCAGTCACCTACAGTTTATAAGGTAATCTGTTGAGTTCAGCTCTTAGAGATACTTTGTTAAAGTGCAAATTGTAAAATTAGAAATAATGAAGTTTCTCCAACGTTATTCTCGACATGCTGCTTATTGTCGCGAGGTTACAGTCTTGTCACGTTATTTTAAGGTTGGCTGTCTGCAACAGGTTTAAGTGTTGTATTAACTCACTTCACAAAACATCCATGCTGGTCTGTAAATTGTTTTAAATATTAATAATAATACTCCCACTCTCAGTTTTGGACCAGATTGATATTAAAGTCTTTTAAGCAAAATGTTAATATTATATCATCATCTGTCACTCAGGCACACAGAGTCTAAAGAAAGTCAACCTTCTCATCCCTCAAAATAAATCCACAACATTATCAGCAGCCATGGATTCACAAGGTAGGAGAGACACTTATAAATGAGTTACCAATAACTACACTCAGTTTCTAATAGTTATGTTTATTTTAATTTATGCTGATTTTAGGTATCTGAATTCCTAATCTGGAGAGAAAAAGTCAGATCAGTTTGCCCATATAGTGAAGTTCATTCCCACTTATATTATTATCAATCTTGATGTAAGTAGTGGTCAATTCTCGAAATAAATGAGAAGAACTTATGTAAAGTGTGTCTTAGGTCTTTTTCTTTACTAGAGATATTGACAAAAGTTCACTCGCTCCATTTGTGGTGACACTCTCCTGAATCGCCCCACAGCGAGCTCAGCGCCAGTCATATGTGAAGTCTGCGGGACATACTTTGAAACACGACGAGGGCTCTCCAGCCACGCTCGGCTCCATCTACGACAGCTCGGTGTGACCTTGTCGGAAAGCAGCGGAGCTCCCATAGAGCTCCTATACCAGCTTGTCCAGGAGAGAGACGGCTCCCTGCCTAACTTCAAAGCAGACTCCTCTGTACCTCTGACGCCTACCAAAAAAACATCCCAGCAGGAGTCCAGGTCTCCTTCAGTATCAGAAGGCAAGAGTTCCTCCTACAAAGCAGGAAGTAGAGTCATGACTTCCCCACAAAAGATGGATAATCAGGGATCTCCAGCCAGATTAAAAGAGTCAACGACCTCTCTCCTCCCCGCATCTCCACCTCCTCTTAGACTGGCTGAGGGCAGCAGCTCATCCTCATTAGAGCAACAAACCACAACCAAGCCACTGTGGGCGCCACTGGAAACTGATGCCCCCATCACTTTGGGTATGCCTGATTTCTGCATAGATATTTAAAAGAAGTGTTGATACTAACAAGGCTCTTAGTTGTGTGTACAGGACAAAACTTCAACGTACACGTACCTGGAATTATGTGAATCTGACGGTTTTAAACAATCTGTTTAAGGCAGGAATGTTGTTCTATATATAAGTTAGAAATATATAATGGAGCAGCGGTGTTGTTCCGTCATTAAGCCTGCAGCAGATGTAGACACATTGCCAATGTTGTGTTACACAGAATGTGTCTAATTCCAGAATACCGACATGGCATCTAAAATGACACACAGTATGTAGCTTTATGCCAGCTTTGTTAAATTTAGTGTAAAAAAAACCCCAAAAAGCAAAGCTCTGTAAAGAAAGGGTTAATGTAAGATGACAAAATAGTCTCCCTCTGACCTTTGTCTCCTTTCTTTGTTCTTGCAGCTTCAGACAACAGTGATGAGGTCCATGTTTGCCAGTTTTGCGGCAGCTGGTATGAAACACGCAAAGGCCTGTCCATTCATGCTCGGTTCCATCTGAGGCAGATTGGAATCCCTGACAGCGACATCAAGGGCAGCCCTATTGACTTTTTTTACCAGATCATGGAGGAGGAGGACCTCAAGCCCATCATCACTGAGCAACAGGAAACACTCCCCTCCAACAGCCCCCCTACTCCCTCCTCTAAACGGCCCTCTGATAAGTCTACTCCAACTGCGTCTCCTGTTAGCAAAAAACCTAAATCCTCAGAAGACTGCACCTGTATTTTGTGTGGGGAGCAGTTTGAAAACCGAAAAGGCCTGGCCTGCCACTCACGCTCTCACCTGCGTCAGATTGGGGTGGTGGACCTGCTGGGGAAAAGCTCTGCGACAGAGGCTGTTCAGGAGCTGGTTAGCAGGGGCATGTTAGAAGCCAGGCACCCCAAAAAAACCAGTACCATCAGCTCATCTCCATCTATAGACCAACCCCGCACCCCACTTCCCTCCACATCCTTCTCCCCAACCCCAGAAAAGGCTCTTCACACTTCAGCCAACCGGGCCCCTAAGGCTAAGAAAGGCTTTCGGCTAGCAGTGGACCCCCTTCATAGAAAGCCCAAGCCTGAACCTGTGGAGATCGAGTTGTCTGCACCAAAGGAGCCCAGCACCAGCAGCAGCAGCAGCAGCTCGCCCCCTCAGAAGTCACCTGTTGCAGTTGTTTCCTCAAAGTCTCTCAGTGCAGGTAAAACAGTGAGTCATTCATTACTGTAAAAGTTGGAAGATGCTAATGTTTGGTTACCTTATGATTACTTTTTTGCATTTATTCATTCATTTGTTTGTGTATGTACTCAAAAGTTACACCTCCACCATTCCTCAATGTCTCCAATAGACGCACAATCCCCACCAACAGTCCTTTGCGATTTCTGTGGTCAGCTGTTTGACACCCGTAAGGCCCTGTCATGCCACGCCCGTGCCCATCTGCGCCAGCTCGGCCTCACCTGGTCGATCAAGACGTCGCCGATTGACGTCCTCAAAGAGGTCATGATGCACGGGGAAGAGGGCAGGAAACACTCAGCACCAAGTGGGGCTTCAGGCAAAGCCACATGGAACCCTCAAGGCTCCAGAAGGTCCCTGGACAGCCTCCAGTCAGGGGAGCCACTCTCCAACAACTGCACTTCACCTCTAGATTATTCCATGAAAGAGAAATCATCTTCAGGCAAGAGGGGGGCGTCACACGCTGGTAAGACACTGATGCTGCTGTAAAGCATTGATTAGGCTGTTTGTGTCAGTTTTAAAAGATTGAAACTTGAGCTTAATGCATTTTTATATTTTGAACAAGAAAGCATTTGACTTCCTGCCAGAAGGAAAACCTTTTTAGCTATTGCTTCGTAATCTTGTTTAATCTAGAGGCTGATTCAGATGCAGTTTTGTTGGATGTCAAATGAGATGAAAGCACTAACCTCATTGAGACTTAGATAGATAGATAGATAGATAGATTGATAGATTGATTTTAAAAGGGTCAGTAGTCACCACATCAAGACAAACAAAGCCAGGATAAGGCAGTGGATTAGGCATGTTCTGTGGATGATGAAATACCACAAATATCATTTAGAACTCACTTAATTGATAATGAGTCAATGAAGTATTTTTGTGTCCATGTAGTTTGACAAATTTAAAGGGGTTACATTTTGGAAATAAACATGAATACCTACCACATTAGTGCAGAAATGGATTTCCGCTTTTAATCCATTTTGAGAGAATATATTAGAGGATTATGGCAAAAATGTCTAGTGGTGTAACCATTGAAATTTTGTACCAAATAATTCAACTTGCTTAAAAACACTAAAATCTCAATAAAACACCATATCAACTAGTTTGGCATGATCTTACATTATAACTTTTATATTAAATAAAGGGAATGGAATACAGTTGTTCTAAATATTACATTTCATCTGGAGAATCATGTCATTCAGTGTTTCCCACAGATCTGAAGGCAATGTGTGGTGGTAGGCCTGCGACCGACGGGGGGGTGGTTTCGGTAAACTGGCCGACCGGGGGGGGGGGGGGGGGGGGGGGACTGTGTGTGAGCTATGTGAGAGAGACGCGTGAGTGACAGAGAGCAGAGAAAGGAAATGCAGTTTAACGAATACGATGCGTATTTTTTAATTAGCGTTAAAAAAATAATTAATAACGAAACGCAATTATGTGGCGGCCGGTGTTGAATCTGTGGCGCACCGCCACGAATTAGTCTATGTGTGGGAAACACTGTCATTCTGTACACTTAAATACACTGTAGGTGGATAAAGTATTTAATAATTAGTATTTTGTGATTACATCATCAGGAGCATTTAGTCTTACTTTTGGTAAGAAGAAATGGTGCAAATGTCATTTCAAATGACTTACAACAACTAAAAATACAAAATGTATATTAAAATAACCTGATGCTACGTTTAAGACCATTTTTTAAGATATTTTTGAATTGCTTATCTTGCCAATCCTTATACATGTCTAATCTGTAATTGGTCAGATATTTGTCTAAACACATTTTGTCTTCTTTGTGTCAGACGCATCCTGTGAGCTTTGTGGGTTTGAGTTTGAGAACCGCAAAGCTCTGGCCAGTCACGCACGGGCCCACCTCCGACAGCTGGGCATGGTTGAATGGAAGGCAGACGGGTCGAGTTCACCCATCGAGCTCCTCAGTGAGCTGATCCGCAGGGACCCAGCCAAGGTGGCTGCAATAACCCGACGCTATCGCATGGGAGACCTGTATATTAAAAGGGTAGGCTGCGCTCTATTCGTGAGACTGACTTTTAATGAACTAGTGTTGTTTTAGTACTCTTTTTTTTTTTTTCTTACATTGAACTTTTACAAATACACCCAGTTCAGATTTGGACTAATTAAGTTAAGTAAGTCTTCTTCTTTTCTGTCCCAGAGACATGCTGGGTCGCCCTCTCTGCTCACAGACTCTGAATCTGTGCCTGGCAGCAGTCTGAAGCCTGAGCACAAAGGGAGTAGAGAGGACCATGCCGGCCCATCCAGACAATCACAAGACCACAAACGGATGGCAGCTCATGGCAACGCTGGTGTGCGCTCCCCAAGAGGTGAGAGATGAAGACACAGAAACATAGCTGGATGCAGATGGATAAATGTAGTGTTTTTTTTCTTCAGGTTACCATAATGCCTCTTTATGGTTTCAGGGGTCCATCCGACAAAACACTCAGTGCCTACAGGGGAAGATAATCAGGACTCCAACTCCCAGCAACCACCACGGTCCGGCAGTATCCCTGCTATGCTACCCAAGCCCCCACTGACCCCTCTGGTTAAACTGGTGGGCAAAATGTACTCCCTCAAGTGCAGGTTAGTCGACGTTTTATGACCGTTAGTGTGTTTATATTGTAACCACTGGAGGTACCACAAAATCCATTTCTATGCAGATTTCGTCTTTTTTGATCACATCTGTTTACATATTTCTTGAAACATCAGGCCTTATTTATTATTTCATAGCATAGTAGTCTCAAAATGTAGCAATCATGAAGTGAGAAGCCACACATTCATAAATGTAATACCAGCTGTTTTGCCTCGGCACCGGCAGCAGCTGATGCCTGAGTCATAATGTTTTTGAGTCCCAAAGAAGAGACAATCTTAAGGATTAAGAGGGAGGTTACTTCTATCCCTAAGCGTAGAAGTAGTTTTTACTTCATGTTTTTTTACTTAATGCAGCCCAGATCACAATCCTCTCTCTCTCTCTCTTTGTTGTTCTGTTAAGGTTCTGTGAAGAAGTGTTTCATGGACCTGTGTCTATTCAAGAGCAGTGGATCACACACCTGCAGAAACACATCCTCTCACTGGGCTACAAAGGCAAAGCCTCTCCCCCCGCTGCACCGGCTGTGGCAGCTCCTGCTCTCGTCCACCCAGTCGCTGTCTAGCTCACAAATCCTTTCAGAAATTCTCACAAAAGTCATCTCAGAGTCAAGAAGTCTCTTCTGTCTGTTTTGAGTTGATTTAATGTCCAAGAGAGGGCGATCATGAGCCATGTGAAGAAAGGAAGCAGTGTGAGGCCCTCTCAGGTAAAATCCACTATATTGATCTCAGTACTGGTGAACGGTTTTTGTGGAAAAAACATCCATCATTTTGTTGACCAGTACAGCGCTTTCCTTCCCATGCTCATACAGTACATTCCTTCCATGTTACACGTGATTAAACGTTTGTTATTAAGAAATGACATTTCCCGCACTGATGAAATGGACAAAATGAATTTCTGCTTTTGTTTTCAGCCTACTGAGTAATACACCAGACTATTCGCTGTGACACTTTTTCTTTCAGGCCAAATCTTATTTTATAAATTATTTTTAAAAGAGTTTTACTTTAAACATATGAGAATTACACACAGAATTTGTATCTAACCGCATCTTTTGTAGAAAAAGTTACAGTTTTGTAATGTACAATTCAACTTCTCTGACACAGTGACACTGTGTTTCTGGTATTGCTCTTTTCTTCAGGTATGACTGCTAATCATGTACTGTTTTTTATATATGTGCTCTTTTTACATTTTGTTTTTAACACTTATGTAAATTAAAGCCTTACTTATATATAGAAACCTATATGAAACATTTTTTTTAATAATGTACAAATATTATACAAATGTAAACTAAACCTGAAACTCCTTTTGTGCTTTAAAATGAAAAACATGTAAACAACCAGCAGCCATACTTTCTAGTTATTAGAACGATAATTTAAAATGCTAGTCTTGTTATAAAATGGTCATTTTTCATAGCATATGTTTTACAGTTACAATTTTACATTTATGTACATGGTTGTGTCAGCACATGAATGTAAGTGTTAGCATATTTACACTGATCAGCCACAATATTAAAACCACCTGACTAATATTATCTGAGTCCCCCTCGTGCAGCCAAAACTGCTCTGACCTGTGGAGACATAGACTCCACAAGACCTCTCTGAAGGTGTCCTCTGGTATCTGACACCAAGTTAGCAGAAGATCCTTTAATCCTGTAAGTTTTGAGGTGGGGCCTCCATGGATCTGATTTGTTTTTCCAGCACAAACCACAGACCACTTTTGGTAGGTACTCACCGCTGCATACCGGGAACACCCCACCAGATCTGCAGCTCTGGAGATGCTCTGACTCAGGCCTCTAGTCATCACAATTTGGCCCTTTTCAAAGTTGCTCAGATCCATGCGCTTGTTCATTTTTCCTGCTTCCAACACATCAACTTCAAGAGCTGACTGTTCTCCCGCTGCATAATATATCCCACCTCTTGTGGCTCAGGTGCCTTTGTGACATTGTGGCTGATTGATGTGTACAACATTCAGATGTTACATAATTAACCACTAATGAGAAAACACTGAAAGGGGATTTTTTTTATTGCATTTTCACTTTCTTTCTCATGTCAAAAAAAAAAAAGTCATTGTTGTGTCTCAGGCTCATTAAACATTACAAGCTTTCACACCAGCAAATATGACCCAATTTTTTGGAAAAACATGTAAATCGATTGTGAGGGCTTTGCTTTGTATCCATTGGTGGTATTTTCTTCACAAAATCTGTCTAACACACATATCTCGTTTTCAGTAATCTTTAAAAAATCGTTTGTGTACACGTTCCCAGAAACTTTAGACGTGTTGCTCCCTTCTTCACATATTGTACCTCCCCATTGTGTAAACAATCTCAGAGTCATACAGCTCAGTTACTCAGAGCATTGTCTTCAAAAATGTGGAAATCATGTGAGAGTAGCAGCATATTCATAAATTTGAAGTCGTTTTTTATGGTTTTCATGTTGTTCCTGTAAACCAATACGAGTGTGTGTTTCTGTTCTCGTCCATTTTCTAGAAATCATGTTAAGTGTGTATTTATGTTGGTGGATGTCTCCGAGCTGCCGTCCCGCGTGTCCATAATGTTCACAGTGCGGCTTATGATGTGATTTTCTCCACTTTCCAGAGCCATCACTGCGTTGACAGACGGTCATCAGTCTTGCTAAATCCTCCATCCTTTTATTGCTCTGAATTGTACTGACTCAGCATTAGGAAAAGAGGAAAGGTTTAAATTGGTCATGTGTGCACCCACCCATATAAAATAAACTGAGTTATTCTGTACCTGCAAAAAGGTCCTGGCTGGAAGATCAGTGACCACCTCCGATTCGCTTAATGTGATATACATATTTAACTTCCATGAAATGTGGGAAATTGATCTCGAAAAGACAAAATAATGATGTAGACAAAACACATCTCACAGGAGAGGCAGTGCAAGAGCTGGAGCTGAGAGGATCGTCTATTAAACGTTTCTATCCCTGTTTCTGCTCTGCCTCACCATTGAGTGAATATTGGTCTCCACTCTCGTCTGTCACTGTCTCCACTAGATATTCAGCAGTGGTCCCTCGAGACTCATTCTTTGCAATTTACTACCGGAGGCAGGAGGGAAGTGCTTCTGTCTGCTTTCAGTCACTGATGGATAAATCTGATGTCTGCTCCTCTGCTGGTATGCCAACTCGAAGGCATTTACAGAGTGATCGAGAGATCCAACCTGACAGGATCTGACCAAGCTCACAGCATTCAACACCTGATAGTTCAAACACAGACACAATGGATTCAAAGCAGCTCTTTCAAAGCTCTCATTGAAGTGAAAGTCCAAATTAGGACCACATCTGTCTTCCAGGGCTGTGGGAACATCTGGCATAATAATTTTGGGTTTCTGATTGTGGTTCATGGGTTTCAAAACCGACGCGGATTTGCTGTATTATGGCTCCACTTTGCAAGGAAGCTGGACAGTCTTCAGCAATTCTTCAATCTTTTTCTGGGAACTCTGTACAAAAACTGCAGGCTAATATTATTGATGTCTCCATTAATGATGATATAATTAACGTTACTTTTCTGATTTCAAGGGAATTGATCAGTCATTGCATTTTAATTTTCAATGGTTCCAACTCTGCATGGTTTAGATATTTTCCCTCAAGGAGCCCTTTTAAATGTATCAGTTCACCTTAAAATGGCCTTATTTGTTCAATCAAGCTGAAAATGTGGCTTAAATGTTTTTTTGGTATATTCAAAAATTTGTGCTGCGATAAGCCAAAAATGTCAAAATATGGAAAATGTCTATCTGATGGATTTGCTGAAGACAAAAAAATGAGCTCTGCTGCATGGTCAAAGGGGGCCATGGCAGCAAGCTTTAGGGGATGCTGTTGTAGCCCATTGTTTTGGTTTCACGCCCTGTACATTTACTTTATTTTTAATCTCAACAGCTCTAATCAACCCTGTTTTCAGCAGCATGAAGAAGCTGAATTGAAACGACCTGTATGATATGCTGATTGCATCCTTATTAGGACCAGGACAGAGGAGAGGAGAAGAGAACAGTAGGAGAGAGCAGAGGAGAGGAGGATGACAGATGAGACATTAATTGGAGAGGTGAAGAGGAGAGTATCAGATAAGTAAACACAGTGTGACACAGTTCAAAATGAGCCAATTGTCACACAATAGAAGCAGGAAAAATTAGGTGGGCGTCGGTCAATTTTCTAAACAATCAATCAATGCTATCAATCAGTGCTTCATCAATGTCAAGGCTCTTATTTATTTATTTTAGGCTGCTGAAGTGAAAAATAACAAATTTGAATAAGAACTCAGATTGCATTTATTTTGTTTATTTTGATAACATGTTGTGAAAGCCAACTTGAAAGTGGTGCAATTATTGCATGGGCTGGGCTGGACCCAGGTCACGGCTTGGCACATGAGATTAACAATTACAACACATCATACACGTTCTTCAGTATAACTTTTAGCCTCTAAAAATATCCTGTGAAAGAATGAAAACACTCACACTAACACAGAATAAATGCAATCTCCAGATGAACTAGTGTGCCTATAAATATAATAAGTTACCACTCATAGTATACAGCTGTCTGGAACAGATTAGTCCATCACACCACCATTCAAAACAAGTGTAATCCTGCACTCTGACCACAAAGCACCACAGTTCTTTGATCAAAATGTACCTACTTAAATGAAAAATGGCTGCAGTGTGTTTGTACATTAAACAGATGGTTTGTGGACCTCACACCAGCTGCAGGTCTGCTGATATCTGGAAACACATGGTAAGCCTTGGCTATTAGAATACATCCAGTCATTCTTCACTTGAAAGAAAGGTAGAGGTAGTTTATGTCTGTTGGTTTGTTATTTGGGAGAAAGCGAGGGAGGGGGATAAAGAGGGAACATGGCTCTCTTTCCCTCCTACAGTTTGTCTATGACTCAGTGTCTAGAATTAGTCTCCTGCATCTTCAGAATGATTTATTGTACGTTTTTCGGGGCTTGGCACAGGACAGAGTTTTGTCACACAACTTGCGGCTTCGCAGTCATTCCTTAGAAAGGACAGATTCCTCTAAACTGTGTAACACTGACTCTCCATCTCTGTTATCTAATTTGTTTATACTTTTGTAGTTTAATATTTCTAGGATAGAAACTAGCATAGATCATACACCGGGGTGACTTTTGTCAGCACAGATATATGCAAACTGTATGCAATTATAACTGCATATGTGCATTATTATTATTATTGACAGAAATAAGCACCTCCTTGCAATTTGGCAAGTAAAGCCATCAGTTCTCCTGACTCAGCATTTTATTGTGCTGTCACCTTCAGGCGGTGAGGTCATGGTTAGGTCATAAGCGTGATCTTTTTTTGTCGCTCCTTTTGCAGCGTTCATACTCTACTGACACTTGACACTTGGCCATGCTGCTGGCGTCATCATGCATCATCATGCCAGCATTCCTGAGACTGCTCAGATGACCTCACATAACTCACAGGTAACTCCAGATCCCAGATCAGTCAAACAGAATCTGAAATCTATTTGTCCTAAACAAGTAATCACAACGATAGTCTTTATTCCAGTGATTTTCTGTGGAACAATTATGCGACTTACTGCCAAGATGCTTTTTGGGATTTTAGCCCAGGCTCATATTTGTGTGTCACAACTCGCTTATACAGGCGGTTAACGAGCGAAAGCTGTGCAACCCTGGAGAGCAAAACAAGCAAGCAAAAGGCCAGCTTACCAACTGATTAAACAGATGCAGGACAGGACACGACCAGATGTATGACAGACAGGCAGCAACTGTTCCTCTGACCCACAGCACTTTATCTGCAAACATGACATATGTTGAGCATTACTAGTATTTTTACCGCATACATGAAACAATTGATCTTTTTCATCTAAGGAAGGAAATATCTTCTGTGTCTGTGATGAGCTTTTGTCATTACATTATTATGTTCATTATATAATGCCATGTTTTTGTCATAATGTGAGATGGAGTGTGCATTTTCCAGAAGATACAAATTAGATACAGAGCTTATTCTCAGTCCTGGTATTAATTTTATACAGATTAGTGTGTGATAATGTTTCAGTATTTTAGATAATGAGTCAGTCCTCAGACATGAAACTATGACCAGTGTAGAGATTCAGAACAGACTGTTAACTGCAGCTTTGAGCCATGTGTTTGTCTAGAATAGATGGTGCATGGTTAAGCTACATCTGGCCTGTATGCATACAGGTGTGTGCAGCTTATATTTATGTTTGTATATGTGTGTGTGTATGTGTATGTTTTCTGGTTAGACAAAGTTTTAAAAGTGTGTGTGTGTGTGTGTGTGTGTGTGGTGGAGCACATCAGCGTAAATTATGGTCAGCTGCCGGGAAAGTGTTGTGAGTATTATGCAACCCCAAACAGCAGTGTCTCCGCTGGCTCTGCACTTCATACTGTTATAGGAAATAAATGTCTGTGTTGGGAACGATCAGTCAGAACTTTTCAGGGTGTGTCACTGAACACACACGGAAAAATGTTCACAGCTGTATGTGAGATATTCAGGAAATAGCGGTATGAAAACATGCAGTGAACATATATAAGATGCCAGGAACCAGAAAAGAACAACATTTTATCAATCAATCGTTAATGATGTTCTTCCAGTTGCTAATTGCATTTGGATAATTATTCATTAAAAACAAATTTGTTAATTCATTTGTTAATTAATGACCAGCAATTAATTTATAGAGCAAAACATTAAATGTGCAATAACTGATGTTTTGGCCATTTACAGAAGCAGCAGAGACAAGCTGTTAACACAACACTGACACATCAACAGTGAGCTTGCATACTGTTCTCTATTTACATTACATTAGCATTCATTTGAAGTTGTATTTCTGTCCACCTGATGATTTTAAGTCCAATATTCACTCTTGTAGCTCTGCTTTTGGTCTCCAATAACTCTTGAGGGAAATATCTGCCTCTATAGCTGCTCCTGTAGTTCCTAACCTTGTTAGCTGGCTGCTGACTGCATCTGAAAGCTGTGCTATGTGAGCTGTGAGAGTCAACCTGTACCAAAGCAATAAACATGATACCCTGACAACAACAAAAACAAAGCCTAGCTTAAATGTGCTAGAATAGTCTGTAGAGCTAAGGAGAAGTGTAGTAGGTTCATAATTCTGGTCATGATGAGCAACCTGTTTCACATTATTCATGGTTATTTGACCTATTGTTACTATGAAAATATTGATTCTAGGTCTAACAAGGAAAGGAGACAAAGGAAACTGGCTATTAGCAGAATTTCCGTAATAAAATATGGGACAAGGAGTTTCCCCTCGCCCTTTTATTGTAAAACAAAGTCCTGCAACATTTCAGTAAATCCTCTCACATCATTCAACAGCAGACCTCAGGGATCAGCACATGTCAAAAATACCCAGTGTCCGAAAAAGAAAATGTTGTAAAAAACTCAGCAGGGAAATAAGCTGGAAGTGTTGTGCCCCCCTTTGATTTCCTGTAAAGACTGAATCATACGCATGAGTGCCAAATGAGAGCAACTCAAGCTGAAGATGAAAAAATCCAGCAGTATTTTTCCCCCCGACAGTTTTCATGTGAGGAAAGCCCTGTGTGCTGCAGCAAGTCAATTGGGAAATTTGTGGCAACACAGTATGTCATATGTGATACAGTATGCAGGTCAGTTGGGTAAAATGTTATTTATTGCTTAGATTTTAAGATGAGATGTAAAATATTCTGTGCTCAGCCTCACTTAAGGGACCGCAAGACATTTGGTTTGGTCAAAAATTGTACTTTTAACGGACATGTTGTTGAGTTCACCCATTAAAATCAACCACTTGTTAATGTGCCCGCTCATATCAGTAAATCTGATCATAATTCTTTTTGCTCTGCTGAAACTTGGATCTTTTTCAGCTTTGAGATTACTCATAGTTTCTTAAATCCTTGATAATACTAAATGACTCATTCTAAAATTTGAGCTCTCCAAACTATCCAACTCTGAGAATAGAGATTGAAATCCTGCAGATCTTAATGTCTCAACATTGTTGTCGCAACTGTTATCATCTGTGATGGGGGGAATTAGCACATATAGGATTATGATTGTACTGACTGTACACTTTTCTCTGGGAGCAAATATTGCCTGAAAATCTTACTCTAACTGGAACCTTTTAGGAATTTGTTAAAATGAAGGAGGAGTAGTTAGAGGTAAGGAAATAAGAGAGGAAGATGGGACTGTAATTTTCATTATCTTGCCACATAATACTTCTAATAACACTAGATGCTATTTGGTATTGCCAAAGTAGACTATTTTCATCACTGACCCATTTTAATCAATGCATATTTCTTTCAGTGAGTGGTTTTGGTTCCACCGATAAATTGGCTCAAAAGTGCAACTCAGACTTTTTTCCCCCTCTACAACTGTGTTTGATTTGTATTGACTATAGTCCAATAACTGTTAACTGCAGAAAGGAATTTAACAAACAAAATCAATCACACTGCCCATTTTCATTTAAGAGGAAACAATGTAAGCAAATGCAGTTGTTGTAGGTTGTTTCTTAGGAGGAAACAGCAGTTGGGGCTTTGATGGTCTTAATTCGCTCACTATGGGGGATTAAACTGGGGAGCTACAGGATACTAAACAGAATTTCTTAGATTAGCTACCACTGCCTAAATAACCCATATTTGCTGTTTTGCTTTGAGTTAAGAACATAAACTGTTTGCACGAGGCTCTAAAATGATCTGGCATACAGAAGATTTCCTGTTTACTGAATTGGCCATAGTTGATGTTGACTTTTTTATACATTTCGCTGTGCAAATGTAAGAAAACATACTGTTGCATTACATTGGAGGTCTGCGGTAGAGCCAGACGAGGTTGCCAGTCCTTCACAGTACTAACACAGATGGACAGAGCACCAAATTGCTTCTTTCAGGAAACAGGTGCTTGGCGAAGGACACTTAAATATAGAAAAATACCACAGGAAGGTGAAAGCGGGAACTCTTTTGCATATTGCATCTTGGCAGTTTTTATATTGCATGTAGAAACTCCAGTCCATCTTACTTGAGGACTGAGTTTATGCCCTGGTGTGAATATGACCACATAAACAGATGCATTGCCAAGCGGTTGCGGCTTTGACACAATAAATATCTACTGTATAATCCCTGGCATTTTCCACTTCTATGTCCAGCTCTGAATCAAAGACCTCTAAAACATTCAGCCCTCCACATGGTGTGAATGGGCCCAAGGAGAATATGCATTTCAGATGAATGAGCTGGAAGCTCTTTGAATTTCAAAGCAAATAATCAAAAACTCTGAATCTCCATGCACTGCCGAGTGTTCAGGAGAAAACCTTTCCTCCCCTTCCAACACTGTATAACCTTACATGAACCATTTTTAACTTGGTAAGATCCTGTGACAGGACACAGGCTGACACCGTAACTCTGCTCATTACAGAGGAACACCTCAGCCAAACACACTGCTCCAAACCAGTGTGGCTCCTGTAATGTGGGAAGCAGCGGGCGATCATGAATAAGCCACGCAAGATGGATTTTTCACTACCACTCTCAAGAAGTGTCTATTTAGCTAGATTCAAATGAATTATGGGATACATGAGCTATATTTCATCACAAAAGCAGTGAAATGCTTTGAGAAGCCATATTTAGACAGAGTGGCTGACAGCACTGTTAAGGAGTTATACTTCAGGCCTTTTTAATTGCAGACATTTACACTTGTCATAGCAGAAGGAGAACAGGTGTTACTAATGACATTAACGATAGCTCTGCTCTATTCGAGTGTCCCAGTAGGTCATGACAGTGTGACCATGAGCCAGTGTGCACAATATTAGGACACTTAATTATCATTAAGTCATAAGTATCATTAAGTTTATAATTAAAATGTGTCTGCTGTGAAAAAGGCCTGTATTGATCTGTAAATGCAGGCTGTTTGAACAGAAATGTCAAGGCTCTGCACCCCCACACATGTTTTCAGTTAATGCGACTGATGACATGATATTAAGCCAAGATATAGAGGGAATTATGTAACCAATATCAACTTACCAATATAAATAACAGTGTATTAATAATATGCTTCATAGAGCTTTTCATTCAAAACCCAGTTAAAAAGAGCCGCACCGAACATTACAGCTAAATAAATAACCATGAAATAGTAAATAATGGACTGAAAAGCAATTTTTAAAGAAAAGAAAGGGTTAGTGTGAGTTATCCTGGATTAATGTGCAACCAGACATAGAGAGATCTTAATCAGGCCTTCCCTGAAACGAGGTCCAATCAGGTAAATGAAAACACCTGTGTTGGCCTTTTACTGACAATGCAACCAGATTCTCTTTAACCCTTTTAGCAGAAAGTCAAATTTGTCAAACCTGCTAGTAGCACAAAACTGTTTGTCATGCTGGGCAGGGCCTGTTCATGGGTAATTCTATCTGGGTTGACATACAATATGATGTTCTATTTATACTGTATAGATTAAACAGTGGTCGCTGCAATGCCTCTAACCGATACACAGCATATTTTTCTCCACAGAGTCAGAGAACGCTTCAGACTGACTCATTAAAGCAAGTCAATTCCAGGAAAGACAATAAAATGCATTGTGAATTTGCCTCTTCTACTCATTAACACCTCTGTTGGAGGAGATAAGTATATGATAGAGACAAGGTATTAATCTTCTAAAGGCTTGGGAAAGCAGGAAGCTGGGAAACTGCTGTGGGGCTATGACTGGAAGATTGGAAACTGGGGCTGAGGATTGGGTTGGAAGCTTGGAAGAGCAGCGAAGCAGGGCTAATGAGATGAGACGCAGGGCTATAGACAGAGCAGACGGAACTGCAGGAAAAAGAAGACTAGGGTCAGGATACAGGTAACATTCTGGCAGCGTTGAAGTATCAGGGTAGTAGTATGACTATTAGTAAGGCCTGATTACTTGAGATGAGGTGCACCTGGTGTGGCTGTACTCTCACTCCAGCATGCCTGCAGCCAATCACACACCCACACATACACACACACACACCCACACATACACACACACACACACACATAGGAAGAGAGGAGGCAGGTTAGGTTCATCATGACTTAACCTCAGTATGTTTTATCTGACAGTCAGCAGAAGGCGAACAGAAGGAACATTCGGAAACGTCCAGACTGAGAAGTTGAATAGTGAGGGTCAGATGGGGAATAAGTGGTCTTGAAATACACAAATGCAAGATATTTTGGGGTAAAGGTCCAGCCTGAAATTTGATTAGGATCTGAATGTTCCCTTGGAAAATCAACAGCTTATTATGTCTTGAAAATGTTCAAAATACAACACTTAATTCATTTCTAACTTTAAAACATTAGCAGGACTGTAATTCCATATACTATACACGTCTTTTATAATAAAAACACATGCAGTAACTATTTATAATACATCAGATAACAGTCATCTTGTGCAGAAGTGAGCATTAGCTGTCCTTTCCCCGAATAATAACCCGGTTCTGTATGTCTTCAATCATTTGATGAGCAGAGAAGGGACAGTATACCAGGATTTTGTACGTAACATTCAATGTGACTCTTCATCGTGTCACATAAACACATGACTCCTTCACAGTGCGTTGATGCTCAGCAGTGCAGCACAAGCTCCAAATATGGAACCAAAAATATCAGTGGAGCGACCAAAATGTCTAAAAGCTCAATGTATGATTTTTTCTCTGTGGTGTTTACACTGATGCCTCGTTCAGCAGGCTAATGTAGCTGTGTGCTTTGTCTCGATCTGGCTGAGGGAGCAGGCTGAGTTTGGCTCCTGATCAGCAGTTGACTCATGTTGTTTCATAACGGATTGTTCACTCCTCTACGATTCACCTCGCCATGTTCCACTCCTGCTCTCTGTGGAGGTTTACCTCAGTTCCTTCAAAAAATGAAGAAAAAAAAAACACATTAAAGCACGCTGGGGACTTTGCACTGAGATTTATGAATAAGCTTTGAAATTTGTAGATTTTTTCCATTGAACTGACTTTATTTCTCATTACATTGGCAAACAAACCAATTGTGTTCTATCGATAATGTATGATGTAAGTATAAACCTGCACAGGGCCTATTGGTACCATATATAACTCACCACTATCGACCCCAAGACAAATCGTTTTTGAAGCCCACTGAAGTAGCAGGACAGGCACTAATGACCTTTCCATGATGAATTCTGTTTACTCTCTGATGTCAGAGCTATATCGGCAGACCTGTTGGTGAAGGGTAATTTACGACGTGCTTCGGTGGCGTCTAGTGACACACAGATCAATCTGATTGGATTCCAGGCAGGACTTTGTATGCCATGTGTAAAAAGAAGAGGAAACATAGGAGATTCAAATGGATTTACCAAACCTTGATTGTACTCACAAACAAGTTGGTTAAGAGGTTCAATAAGTCTAATTTCCTGGAAGTATCACCATCTGTCTTATATACCCAGACACTTCTCTGTAACTTTTTGTATGAGACATTTTTAGCTGCTACCCTTCAAATCTCTCATGAGCTGTTTTTAGAGTCTCGTGGAAATGAGCCAGCAGACTCCACCCGCTCCCTTTGTGCCTGGATGACAACACTCCAGTAATCTGTGTCCTCTCTGGCTACGGTGCACAGGAGGTCAGTCAACATATTGGCACCCAGGGATTTTTCCTCTTCATTTCCTAGACCTGGGAACATTTAACTAATCTATTTATGGCCTGTCTTTAGACAGCGCTCTCATTGTATTAAAAATTTCATTGTGAAATTCATGCAGTGACCGCTTGAGGACATGCTGCATCTCCCAAAACTTCAAAGACTAAAGATATGGACCAATAATGATTTATAAAAACACACCTGCGCAGACAAATTCCCACAAGAATACACAGAAAGGCAAAATAAAGGTGATACTGCAGATCTCCTGTGGATAGTTGAGAAACAGAATAGACTGTGCAGCCAACACGCTGGAAAAGCCCGCCAAAATGGTGCACTAATCCATGATAAGTCTTCACCCTCACACCCCCTGGATCGAGCCAACACGTTGTTTCTTGACTTTCATCACCCCTGCTCTTTTCTCCCTGTCTTGTTTCCCTCTGTGATCTGTGATTCAGTGGTTGAAGCATTTCAGAAGACCGTGGGGAGCCGAAAAATTTCAGTGTGGTTGAGAAATACGCTGCAGTGCTGTTGCCTCGGGTGTGATATATCCTTGTTGTGACTGTATCAGACCGAAATTTCCCAGTAAGAAGGAACGGGAGAGACGGTCAGTACATTCCATCCTTGTTGCACCTGCTGCACACTTTCATGTCAGTTCAGAAAGGATTTGAACTCTGAATTGCATAATGAATATATCAATGCTGAAGGACACATCTGCTTTGGTATTTAACATATAGCTCAGCCTCCAAGGTTGTCAACACAGTTACATAATTGGAAAATAATGGATGGGATTTGAATTTTTGCATCTGATAGACTCATTATATATTGGTTTTTAAGGGGCTGCAGCAATATCTTGGATATCCAGTACCTGCTGGTTAGAAACCAACTTAATTTCCTGATTTGTTATAATTGTTAGAGTCCAAGAGTTGGATCTTTCATCTTCTAATATTAGCTTCATTTAGATTCCAGATTGTTTAATAAAACGATCCAGGCACAAGAACATACAGAAGTAGCCAAGATTGGTCGCATAGGTCATTTCCTGTTGTGTAGGAGGGGGGACTGAGTAGCTGATCACCAGGTGGGTGATTGTGGTGCCGATTTCTTTTATTTCAGACTACATGTTTCAAGTTTATGGACGTCAACAACATAAAGACGGAAAGGTGAGCCAGAGCGGCGAGACAGGCGTAAGTTCAAAGGAAAAAGTCTTTGTCTGGCAGGGAAGTGGTGTGATGGCGTGCAGATGCAAATTACACAGCTGAGTTCAAACGTCTGCTGTCAACAATTCCCCAGCTCCAGGTTTGGAGAATGTTATCTTGGGCATTTATTTCAACGTTGCCCTGACAGGCATCCGTAAACATATCCAAGCCTTTTGTTGTGAACTTGGATTTTTGAAAACAAGTGGAAATATGTCAGCACTCTGTTGTTGCATGTTGACGTTCTCTACCGCACCGGCCCCCCAGCCATGACTGCCCTCAGCGCTTCTCTGCTCCAGCAGCACTTCTGCCCGTGCCAACACATTTATTCACTTAACAGGAACTCAGACTGGTTTGGCTCACCTGCGTTGAAAGGTGTCAGTACTTGACCTACTTTGGACTGGCAAGGACTTCACAGAGAATCACAAACTGACAGCTGGCACCATCTACTTAACATCGCACCACCAACATTCATCTCCAAGCTTCCGCTATGGAGCTTGAACTGCGTTCAAAGCCGCTATAATCATATGAAATGATGAAATGACTGATGGTAATGTGAAAGTCACTCATGTCAAAAACCCACAGGGAATTATCATCAACTCTGCCGTCCTTCTCAGGTCTGTAGAGTTTTAGCGTCTTTCAGCTTGTTTTGGTTTCATGGCTTTCATCAGTGTCATTTCGTTAAAAAAACACATTTTATGCCCGAATTCATGAAGAGCAAACCAGAGCTAACAGAAGACTAAATATTGGACCCATATTGGCCAGAATCACAACTCCAAATAAATGCTAATATTGCTCCAAGTCTGCTAAAAGTGTAAATGAGTAGCTATTTGCTCAGTTCGCTTTATCATTTTTGCTTTATATGGTGAAAATATGTCAGTTGTATCCACAGCTTGTCAAAAGAAAATGAATTAATGAAGCTTTAATGTAATTGAGCTGATGGTAAAAACAGTTCCTCAATATTTCCAGGTGTTTCCAGGTGTGGAGCAGAGCTGTCACCATGAAACTGCAACTCCGCAAAAGCCAGAGTTTTTTGGAATGAACCTCATTTGTGTCATCTTGTCAATATTTCTCAGAAAAAAGCTGGTAAGATGGGTCACAAACTGTTTTTGATTAAACAACACACATATGGATAACTTGCTGCCCTGAGGTTAAAGACAAGTAGGCTACTGCTTATTTTCTGAGAGAACTTAACAGAAAGAGCTCTCCATGTAGAGAAAAGCCCAACTGATATAAGCTGCTCCTTCATAACACGGCATGCTCAATGCTGCAAATTCTGTGTTTCCACAAACCATTTGGATTAAAGTATGAACACATTTCAGCATGGCTAGATTCATTACAAGTGTTAATTCAAGAGTAGGGATGATAACAGCACCATTTATTACCATATTCTGGCAGAAGGTTAGCGCCTGTGGAGCCATTGGCCGTATCTGGTTTTAGCTGCAGCATCTGAGTCAGCAGTGCAGAAATTTTATTTTCCTTTGTTCTCATTCTTTTGGACCTGCAGCTCGCTTTAGACACAGTTTTAAATTCTTCGCGAAGACAATCCTGATATTATTTATACAATTTGCACCGAGTTTTGCAATGGTGAACTCAAAAAACTGCTTCTGTTTTTACAAGGTTATACTTGCCATTGCATCGCATAGCTAAATTTACTCTTATAAAATGTTGGGAGGCGTCCATCCTTCAACAATAACATAAAAATCCACCAGTGTGATTGAATAGCACCAACTCAGAATTTGATCTTTAAACATTTCCCATAAAAATAAGAGGATACACATGGATATGACTGGAATTAAATTTCTCAGACAGAGTTTTGGAATAAAGACTCTTTTTTTTCTATAGAAAATAATGTATAAAACATTCCCTTCTTCCAAATAATGGTTTTGGAAGACGGGAATGAGTGATGGGACAGATGAAGTAAAATCCTGGAATCTCTTTCATTAAAAAAAATCTGTAGCTTAAGAAATGTCCCGGCCTCCAGCCAAAACATCCAGAGTGCGGCGAGGTCATCTCAGACCGAGTTAGAATACATTTCTGCGTTTCCTTTTGAGACTCGGCCAAATAATACACAAGACACAGAGTACAAGTTAAGTCTGCGGTGATTACATCCATATTAAAATGACAAATAGAGGCCAATCTGTGGATATGTAGCATTCATACTGTTATCTGACATATCATTTGTCTTCGTCACGGTTTATGAATCAAGGAATGACAACGGTTGTTTTGATCTTTTGAAATCCAAGACATTTCTGTCTGAGATGTTATGTGGACGGGGACCAAAAACCTCCGTTACAACATGTATGTGTGAAATGTGAAAAATCTCAAATGTTGTCCAGATCTCGTAGGAACACATAAGTATTATTTGTTCCAGATGTTTTGAAGTCTGGATCATCTCTCTGGGCTTTTAACAACTGCACCTTTGTATATTAAAAAAAAAACAAGAAGAAGAAGGAAAGAAAATCTGTCGTCCACTCAAATACTGTTTTAACCCTGATCTAGCAGTGTAGGTATTTGGCTAATTCTCTAATTTCTTTTCCACTTGTCGCTTATTATAATCACACCTTCTTATGACTGACAGCACAGAAATAAGCATGGCTAAAACAACCATTTAAAAACATAAATGCGTCTGTCTTGTAGTATCCTCACATGGATATAGCAGTTAGTAACTCAGAGTCTGGTTGTGGTGAGGGGCATCATGTGCCAAACATGTGGTTTAGGTTTAGTGTGTGAGGGTGCCAGGGCACACTGACATCCTGTAACTTAGTGGTAACACACATACATACAACCAGTAGTTGTGGAGTACTAACATGCCTTACTCAAATAAAATACTTCTTCAATCATATTTTACTGCAGTCACCGAGTTGATAGTTTGCTGTTTTGAGTTTCCAATGTCGGAAAGACGGGAAGGCAGAATTCAAACGCGATGCTTTCAGCTGGATTAAATGGAAATTACTAAATGAAGTGCCCAAAGTCAAATCACTCTTCTCCTCTCTGCTGAGTGAATTTCATTGCCAGTGGCTCCATGTCTGGCCAGTGTGCAACTATTGAGTTTCAGCTGCAAATAGAGGGCTAATAAAATGGATATACTGCAGTGGATGTGATTTTAAATGTAATGAAATGCAAAACATACACTGAGCCAAAACTATATTAGGAACAACTGAGCAATCTAATGCAATCCATTCCAACAGCGCTTCCATAAATTATACTTTTACGAAGCTTATACATTTCCATTTTATGTGTTAATTCTACTTTATGTTTACTATTAAGGTCATTGTGGGTGGTGTACTGGAGTGCATTATATTGAAAAGTATTCATTTGCCCCCCCTTCATGTATGTAATGGGGTACGTCTCATTTTAAAAATGTAAGCAATTATAAAATACCGTAAAGGAATAGTTGAGCATTTTTGGGAAGTACACTTACTCACTTTCTTGCGAAGTACTGTAGATGAGCTCATGTCTCAAGTCTGCATATTAAATATGAAGGTCATGTTAGCAGCCGTTTAGTTTAGCACAAAGACTAGAAACGAGGAGGCAGCTAATCTGCTTCTGTCCAAAGGTAACAAAATCCTACCTCTAAAAGTCACTCATTAGACCACACAAAAAAGGAAGTGTAAAAACGACATGTTTTGCTGCTTTATGGGAGGCTATCAACTGATTTTCGGCCTGGCACAGTGACTCTCTGCAGCCTTGTCACCACATGAGGTTGCCAGGCAGACAACAGAGACAGAACATATGAATTAGTGAGTTTTAGAGGTGCTGGTAAATTTTGTTACCTTTGGACTGAGGCAGGATAGCTGTTTGTATCCAGCCAAACAGCTTCTGGTGGTACCTTCATATTTACCATACAGTAAGAAAGCTAATAAACTACTTTAAAAAGTGCAAGTATACAAAAGTTACACATTTACAGAAGCAGGGCTGAATCTGTACTTTTACAGTTGCATGCCACATAAAACACTCATGCACATATTATTGTAGTAATTTGGCAGATGCAGCATTAGGCCACCTACACAGAACTAGATGATGTCTGCCAAAGTAAATATTACACACTGCAGAAAATGTACATCATTGTTCTAAACAGATAGAACAAATGAATCAGATGTGTGTGCATGTATATATGTCTTTGTGTGAATGATTATACTGTACATTGTAAAATTGATGATATTCTAACTGATATTTATCTTATCTGTGTTTCATAATTAATACAGGACTATTAAATAAGATTATGGGAAAACAATGAGATGTATATTGGCATTCAGCGTCAACAGTTTCATGAATCCTCGACCACAGATTAAATATGTGTCATCATTCCTTATTTCCAGCATGACATAATGCTCCTGCTGTAAAACCTTTTATAGAAATCTCTAAGCATACTTTTTTATCATCAGCTGAAGTGTCACCTATTGGCTCAGTAAAACCCTTTTCACATACTGTTCACATACTGACTTTCAGTTTGGTGTCTATTTATTTATTAGACCATGTAGAATAGCTCTCCACATATGTCCACACTGTGATATACCAAACTACACAATGACCAGCTGTAATTGAACCTATTCCCAAACTTTTTTTTAGTCAGGGTTTTGTCCCACATTTCAACATGTATCATCATAATTCTGAGGTTAAAGAAACCAAAGAGAATAGCAATTTAAGTAATGATAGTAACAGAAAACAAGAGTTAAATCAATTACTGACTTTACTGAATTAGTTGAACCCCCTAAGAGAAGCCCCTTGAATGAAAAGCAGAACATCCTCAAGTATTTACAACCAAGTCCAGCTGCCATTGATTCAATCCTCTTTGAATTACCATGAGCTGCATGACTGACAATCAGTTGAATTTCAGGACACGCTGATTTTAGTCTGCATTGCATAAAAAGGGTACTCTCCACAAACATGATGGGGAAAGTGTTGAGAAGAAGTCTTACAGTTCTGCTTTGTTCCTCAAATCACACCTTAGATCACGTTATATTTGTTTCATGTAAGTTACACTGAACCCGAGCATGCCGTTACATCAGTGTGAGACCAGGCTGGAGCGATGCTTTGGGAACGAGGCTCAGTGGTGAGCCTTTGATCCTCCGTGAAGCCTCAGGAAGTTCATAAAAGGCCAGCACACAAACCAAGAGTTTTAGTCCTTCTCATACCCCATCCCAGCTGTTTGCATTTCATCTTCAGTGAGAGACCTCACAGAGAAAACAACTAGGATCAATGGGCCACCAGCTGTAGTGGGGAAATATAATCATCCTCCATCACAAGACTGTAAGAATGGTGATTTTATATCAGTTCTTTTCTAGATTCTCTGAGACTTGGCATCCACACTTAACATTTATTTTTATCCCTTAATTTTAAGCCATAGAAATGTAAATGTTGCTTTTGTGTGTGTTCATATTGAGGTTTAAATCTTCATTATAAGAAAAAAATAATCTGGTGTTCTATTAGTGACATAATATTAAATTCACTACTTGTTTTGACATTTTCCAAATGCTCTGCATGTCTACTAGTGTAGCTGAGATGCTCTGATGAGTCAGGCAGGTTTGTCTGTATTTGGGGTTTTACTCAGACTGGCCAAAGCGTGTAGAATGGTTTGTTCAGCTAACTTAAAACCAGTTTTGGGAGAGCTTTATTAGTCCAGTTTTTTGTTTCAATCTTATATACTCTTTAATTTGTATTGTGACCAGATTACCACAAAGCAACTTTGGGTCCAATTATCATGCTGTAAGTCACTGTGAGGACATTTTAAAGTGTGTAAACATATAAAGGACGATTGGGACAATTTTATGAAATATGACCCATTTATTTATTCTGTTTATTCAACTTTCACCTTTGAGGCTCAGCATGTTTTGTTTGAGCATATATATGTAATTAAATATGATTACAGCCATTTAATCAATCATTCAAGCGTTTGTACACAAAGTACAGATACAAGTTAACAAATACATTAAAATGAGCACTTACAATGTCCCTCTATCACTTATAACTACATTATTGTCTGTTATAAACCATTTATTAGTTGTTTTATGCTGTTTGTAAATGCTAAATAGGAAAGTTTATGTTAACTAGTACTCAATACAGTATACAGAGTGGGAGCAGCAGGGGGGTAATATGGGCCCTACCTCCATGGGAGTTCATTTAACTGATTGTCCATTTTTATAAATGAAATATGCAGGAGTTTAAAGGATCAATTTTTATATTTATGAGAGTGACCTTTTAAGCCCTAATGACAAATTACTCCATCGGTCTGTGAGTAGACTAAGAAAGGTCAGGAAGTAAACAAAGCATGATCACTATCAGCAGAATTACTGAGCGCAGTGAGCTGGCCCGTTGCTTTGGCTGCGTCACGGCAGCATAGTACAGCTTGTACCTCAGAAAGAACTACTGTATGTTGGGGAAGTTGTTAACGCAGCCTAAATCTCAAATCTGAGAATGTGTGAGTTATCTGTCCGCCTCCACACCACTGTCTCCTGTAGCGTCACAGTGGTGTGAGGCCTGCACTAAATCTGTCATACAGTACACTCATCCCTGCTTAACTGTTCTGGATGAAGACAAATGAAAAGGGAGGCAACAGGAGGCAAGAGTCCAACTTCTTACACAAACATTTTTCCTAATCAGGCAAACCCTTCTCTGGAGAATTTATTATTGAATTCAATTCAGCACCAACAAAGAAAAGCACAATTTAATCTCTGATGAGAGCTACTACAATAACACTTTGAGTCCAGATAAATCCCATTGATTTCCAGCCTCAAGCCACAGTGTACTTCAGCTAGCCTTTTATTACGGCTGTGAGACCCTTGATGAAATGGAAATGAGATGGAGGAAGATGGATGGCTTCAAAATAGCAACCAATTCAAAGCTTTCAACCACCCCTGTTATCATGGATATTGTAAACCTCTGTGCAAATCATCCAATCACAGTGACACTGATGTACTGTATAATTGAGGTCTTTTTAAATGCTGATCAATAAGTGCCACTCTCAGGAGGGTACAGTAAATGTTAACTTTAACTCAGTTTGACGTCACACAACATCGTAGCTGCTACACACACAGAGTGACAGCTGAATTTATATTTAGAAACAAGAACTAAAACAAGAACATGTGTGGTTGAAATATCCAGACCATCGCTCCAAATGAAGTGAGGGTGGTCGAAAATGATTTCTTTTATCAGTCTGGTCACATATTTTCCACGCTTTTAGTTTTGACAAATGAAAGTTACGACGTGTGAGAGCATGAATAGCCTTTACGCAAGACAGGGCATAAAAACCTGAAAACATTTGTGCACCATTCAAGACAATCGGGCTTCTATTCCAATGTGGATGAGAGTTACATGTTTCTCAGTTATTTCAGTAGCACAAGACTAGACTAAACTAGATCAGAAAAAAAGGAGGGAAATGAAGACTGATGGTTTAATTTGCTGGAGCGGCTCACCACTTTAAAGCTCTGTGGATCAGCTAATGGTTTCATCATTTTGATCCAGATTCAGTTTGTCTTCATTAAAAAGTGTTTTATATCCTTTATGCGTCTATGGCTGATTGTTCCGTGTTGATAAAGCATCTTTGAGCATGCCGTTAAAGAAATAACATCGCAGGCTGTCTGATGATATTCCCTACACTGAGAAAATTGCTCATGAAAAACAACCTGGCATTTAATTTAAGACAGAACAATGCTACACATGGGAGAAATATATCAGGCACTAGATCTTATTTCACTGTAAATAGTGTCAGTGGGAATTTGAATCTGAAATAAATCGAAATTGGACACGGTATCTGGCCTTAACAGGTGAAAGGGTGAGGGTGTGACTGATTGAGTGTGTGATGGAGTAATTGTGTGTGTGTGGGTGTGTCCATGTTGATGGATGCTTGGACGCTTGTGTCACCACCCTTAGTATTAATAACATCTCTGTTGACTTAATTAGCAGCCTTTGGTTCTTAAATCTTCCTTCACTGCAGACCCACTTTAATTACCACTTTCCCTCTTTTATTCACACTGACAGGACCTCTCATCAATCACTACTCGGAGGCCAGCGTTTTACTTTTATTACCGTTGGCATCAGCAAAACAACTGAGAGCACGGCCCATGGACGGTGAGCGATGCTGTCATGGATCAAACTGCTCACCAACCTCAGATATGTTGAGTCTCCCTGCAAATTTTCTCCTCATCTCTCTGCTGAGCTGATTACACTGGGTGCTGCGTGAGATTTGAAAAGTGGAAGTTATATCTATCAAGTCATACTCACACAATAACAACAACAACAACAACAAAACTGCCCTTCAACTCAGGATTTATATCTGTCTTTGCCATTCTTGCATTTAAATTCTCAGTTTAAGCAAATCACTATCCAATTTAAATCATACCATAAACCAAGCACATCTGCCAACACAGCTGGAGACAACTAAAGTCTCCTTATAGATTCATACAGAGATTGACTGAACATGGATTTAGTTTTGGTTCAGGCGGTGCAGGGAGAATTTGATCTTATATAGACCATTAAACTCTGATATGGAAAAAACGTTGTTGGTTTCCACAAAACTACCAAAAAAAAGTCATTTGAGGACAAAACAGCACAAAAAAGTAAGTTGTACTAAAAGTGAGACAACTGGAACGGATTGTTTTGAGAATTTCACCTTTGTGCTCGATATTTGGTTGAGCAACTGTCAAAACAACCTTTGAGAAATGTATTTCTTGGTGGATGTTCAAACTGAGTAAATTACATCATGACACTGGATAGAAGATTAACTGGAAATAAGGAAATACTTTAACATCCTCTTTGTTTTTTTGGTTGCAGTGTTCGCCCTGTAATCTAGGATAATTTACAGTATGAACATACCATTCAGGAGAGCTCAGACATAGACTATCTAACTATGAATTTTGAAAGGCTGATGTTTGATGTGTGCTAGAGTTTAGGATTTTATGTATGAAGTAATAAAAAAAGCAGTAGCCGCAATGCTTTTGTCCAGTTTATTGCAAAGGGAGCCATTGCAGCAGCGTGTGGTGTTGAAAGACATTTAGAAGATGTTTTGTGAAAGAGAAAAGTGAATGGGAAAAATTTGCATGAGGAAATTAAAGTGTACAGCCAGCCAAGCAGTAAAGACAGCGTCTGTACTCAGTAAATCTCAGGAATGAAAGACTACCGCCAGCGCAGTCATGATTACTGTATTTCTTTTTTCTTTCTACTTCACACATTTCATGAAACATATTCGTTCTCCTGTTCTAATGCACTCCGTTACTTCTCCTGTTTCCAGTCTTTCCAACTCCCTAAAACCCCAACAATTAAATCCTGACACAGGCCATACATTTTTACAAACCAGACTCTTGTGTTGGCTTCTCCAGCATCCAGTTACTGCTCCATTTCCCAGACAGACAGTGTCACACGCTTTGGAGAAAGATAATACTAGTGTCTTACAGGAAGTCACTGTCTTTGCTGTTTTATTTTACTGTCTTGGACATCAAACCGTTGGCATGGTAAAAGAAAGGATGGAATTCATAATCATCTTGTATCAAGGTGCAGAAGTATTTCAGAAAGACAAACACTACCAATCATATGCATTCATTGATTTCATCATATTTGGAACACGGTTGTAGATTTATAAGAGAGGAGGTAAATATTCCCTCTGAGTGAAATCTTGAACCGGTAAAGGGACTTGATTTGAACACCGATGAGCACAGATAACACACACCCAAAAACATGGTTCTGTTTTGAAAGATTCTGCCAACATTTGTGAATATTGAGCCATGTGAACTTTAAAACCGCACTTGACCGAGGCACAAGATTTATGAACAATCATTTCTCAAAGACGCATGTAGTTTGGAGGAAGCACAACACAACAAGCCCAGAGATGAACAACAACAGCTGTTACAGCGCTGCGAGAGAAAATATTTGGGCTGGAACTGTTGCGAAGTCTAACACAACACAGAGTCTGAGAATGAATGTAAGGGACACCCAGACCTTGAGTTCAATACATCTTTTTGCAACTTCACATTAAAGCCTGTGGTTTCTTTCAGGTCATGTCACATCGCCTCTGTGTTGCAGTGTAAAGCTCTTCTGTCTAAACACACACACACGCTGTTTCAGCACAGGGTAACATGTTAATACTTAAGAAATCTGTCAGTTCCTTTCTTTCAGCTTTTTATCTACAAACATAGTGTGCTTTTGATGTTATCATATGTATAAAACATTGTCTTTCTTTTATCATAGAAAACACTGACACACATCAACCACTTCAGGTTCTGCAAACAGACCAGCCAATCTTCATTTATCTTTGATAAGTCATGATTTTTCCACTGTTGTGGGTGTTGTACAATAAAAATTGCTACTGAGTAAGCACTGCACTGCCTCGTCTGAGTAACTCTGGCGCAACAATAGTTTCACAAACCGCATTTTATTGAGCAATCTTGCCCTGTATTCTTCAAATGTTGACTAAACTTTCACTTGAAATCTCTCATAGCCTACTTTATCTGCATTTGCATCCTAAGACCGATAATTAATGGGATTACTTTCTTAATGCCATTACCATTGGAAACTGTTTTGTATTGGCCCTGGATGGATGACGATCTGTTTAATCTGTTAATATTTGTGAATGTCAATATATTATGATATTGCTATTTCATTCAGCAGAGTGAGTGCTCCCTCACTCAGCTCCCTCTTACAGTTTTTGAGACAAACAGTAGGCAAAACAGTAACCAAATATTAGAAATGACCTCTGGGTTCCAGCCAGACATTCAGACAGCAGTTTTCAAACAATTTGCATTACACTGAGAGTGTGTTTCATCAGAGAAAAGTAGCTGAATTTGTGTCTGCCTTCAACAGCATGTTTGCCTCTTCTACTCTCGGCTGAATATTCTCATGCAAACATTCCACTGTTTCTGTTTTTTTGGCCAGAAGTTTGTAAGGCATCCAGACAGATAGCGTGTGGCTTTCCACTCATAATAGCCAGCATCTCCTTAAAATGTCAGTGAAGAATGCGCGAGCACATGACCCCGTGGTTACCTTTGTCACACTGAATGCATTTACATGATGTCACATTGTTTGATTGAAACTAGCACAGTGTAAATGTGAAAATCACTGCCTGAACGCCTGAATTTCCTTGAAGTCATATAACAAGCCCACGTTCTATTAATTACTAGACATATTTCTAATATTAGAGAGCACACTTACAGGCAATCCAACTCATGCTTGAAATAGACTGAACTGGTAAGAAATAGTCAATCTTTCTGACATATAGGCATGTGCTCTGTGGAATGATTTGGCAAAATGGTTGATGAGAGGAACTGTTGAACAGTAATAGAGGGTTGGGTCTCGAAGCCGAGAAGAAATACTTGTGTGCACATGCAACAAGAAAACTTCAATATTACATTCCAACTTCAATAAAAGATAGAGATCTGACTCAAGATAATCTAACAAAAAAATGTGAAGAGCTCCACCATCTCTTAGTGCTTCAAAGATCATTCTGCAGTCTGTGGATTTTTTCACTTTGTGGTCAATGGAAGGGGAAAGGGTGTAGAAGGAGCCTCAACAACCCATAAACCTCAGACTTAGTATTGGATGAGCCGGTGGGCTGCAGAGGCCAAATGGCACCATTTGTAAGAGCAATTGATGAGGAAAATGGGGGCAACAGGGTCTCCTTTCAGACCTGGAGGAAAAATACACATGGCGGCCAAATGCTTGATTGTTGCACTTAAGAGTCTAAAATGGGCACCAGGAGAGGAAGACAATCAGACATACATGGTTGGCTCCCTGATCCAAGACCAACAAAAAAGTGAAACATGCATAAATAAGATACATGAAGCTGATAAAATGTGAAGCAATCTCATCGACTTGCCCACATGCCCTGGCCTTTCTGTCTAATGCTGGATTCCTTCTGTGGCCTTTAAAATCAACAACGGTCTGCTGAGAACTGAATGTGAATAAATTTACAATCTGCTGCTTGTGTTTTTGACGGTTACTATGTGTTTCACTGTTATATGGTTATGGTAGAAAAATGCAAGCATACTAGAAGTGTTGCTGGATGGATGGCAAATAATCAATCATTTGTTGGTCCACTAATTCAGTCCAGACTAACTATTGGATGGATTGCAATGAAATGTAGTACAGATTGTACAGTATGCATCTGCTGATGGATCCTAATGACTTTGATGATCCATCGACATTTTCTCTGTCAGCAGATCAGTATTTTTTGCCTTCTTTAGAGTGGACAGGTAATGAGGAATAAGAGAGAGGGATGGGTAACAACATGCACAAGGTCCCAAAACAAACTCACATTGGGGATGTTGTGGTTCATGGTTTAAACCCCTGGTCAACCAAAGAGTCACAACAGTTTGGGTTTTGAATAAAACTGTTGGAAGGATTTCCGTGAAATTTTGTTCAGACATTTGTGGTTCCCAGTGAACTAACTTTGGTATCCCTTCACTTTTCCTTTAAAGTGCTACCAGGAGGTTCACAATTGTTCAATGAAATGTCTCAACAATTATTGGATTGCCAATAGTTAGAATTTAGTACAGACATTCACAGTCCCCACAGGATGAATTCAATAATGTGATCCCTGAACTTTTCATCTAGAGCCATCATTAGGTCAAACATTTATTTGTTCAATACTTTTTTATGACCTTTTATGATTGCAAAACTAATAACATTACCAATAGCCTCATCTGTACTTTGTCTTCAGTCGAGTTGACTTATTGCCATTTACAACACACATTAAGAATTGTCAGTTTGTCTGTTGAGCTCACAGTGCAACAGGTCAGATGGGCACAGCATACATGTTGCCCTAATTAGCAAATGTTGCAATGGTGAACATGGTAAACCTTATTGTACCTGCTAAACATCAGCTAGTTGGCATTGTGACTGTGACCATGTTAACATGCTGACATTAGCATCAGCACCACACTGTCTGTGAGTCTCTCTGCCTCCAGTCTCTGTCATCAAAGATGAGGTAAATGAACTCTATAATGTCCAAACCAAACACATTAAATTGTCTTTATTCAGCATTTCTCCCACTGTTACATATGTTTGTATTTATCACACCTTCAACCTCTCTTTCAACAAATGCACTTACACCACATAAAAAGATTTTCTCAGATTAACAGTTTGTATCTTTCGACGAAAGCTTCAACTTATTACACTGTTGTTGGTCCAACCTCCTCTGTTCTGCCTCTTTTCGAGTTTTCAAAACTTATTTAGGCTTATGTGTCAGTGCCCACCTCTGCTTTCTTTCCTGTGAACCAACAGGCCCCATTTTCCAAACCACAATTTATGCAAGTATGCGTCCAGCTGGGTTGCCAGGTAAAATTAAAACAAACATGACCACCTGTCCCCAGTACGCAGAAAAAAAAACCTAAAATCAGAGATGCATTATGCCTTCTCATGGTTTTCCCTCTCTGAATGTCAATCAAAGAGAAGAAAATTTGACATGTTTTCCATAATGCAGCTGCAGAGTCCTTGAGGAACATCTGGATATCTTCCAGGGTGGACACGATTTTTCCAAACTTTTGCTGTGAGTCTCCATAATATTAAAGTGCAACTGAAAAACAAATAACTTTTTCTATGATCTAAGCTAACATTTTTTTCAAACTCTATAATCTGACTTCCCTCATTTGCACTGGGAACATTTCTTCAGAAAAACTGAAACAAAAAACCCCTCTAATAGCAAACTGATGAACAGCATCTTCACCACATGTGCAGGATCTTTGTGGATATGATATCTCAGAGGTTATTTCAAACCCAGATTTTCGCATTAAACAGCAAAGAAAAAAATGTAGCCTATGAAACTGAGTCTGTTTGCATAAACAAAACCCTGAAAAGAAAACGCTGAGCAATGTCTTCACCACGAACTGGTTACAGGGCACAAAACACTGAGTCAGTTAACTGTTTCATGTCAATATTAAACAATAGTGACGTTAAAAAGCTGACAGTCGTATCTGTAATATCTGCTGCAAATGTAAGCAACTTTGGGGTACAGTATGTGCTGCTTTAAGATAAACAAGGATCATTTGAGACTTTTAAGAAGTGTAAGTGACACACATGAAATGAGTAACGCATTGAAGAGTGCTGTATGAGCGTACAGTGAATGTAAACAGAGGCACAGTGCAGCAGCAGCAGCAGCAGCAGACGGAGGAGGGATGTGAACCTGAGTCAGGGGGCGCACAACCACAGAGACGCCCACACAGGCTCAAGGACGCGCTATAAAAAACGTGAGTCGGGATATCACTGACAGTGGGGAGCCTTTACTATCTTCAAGCCACCATGCAACAGACACACCGATTCAGAGTTGGAAAATACTAGCCTTTATTAACGGCATCGATGCGTTCTTTTTTTATTTATGTTTTTGCCGGAGCAGTGGAGTTTATCAAAGGGAAACATGATTTCTGGTCATAAGAAAAAAAGACATTTTTATATCTTTTCGTGGATTTTGCTGAAATAGTTTCGTCGACGCATTGGAGTATTTTTATTTGACAAGGAAAACTATCTTTTAGTTGTTCAGCTGGACTGAGAAGGATATCTAAACTATATGGTGGTGAGTCATTACATTTATGTAGCCTAATTATACAAGAGAAGGAGAAAGTGGACTTTTAAAGACAATTAAGAGACTGCTTACATTTAAAAAGTGGTTCACATTTTGTTAACAAAAATCTAACAGTGATGTATTAAATGCGGTAGGCCTATAATATAACCTACAGATCTATGTTGTGATCACGATTGAATTATTTTCATAATGTTCAAAGTTTCATAAACAGCAAAACTGCACACTGCTCTGCAAACATCTGTGCTGTGCAAAACCACCATCTAACTGCAATTCTTCAACAATGGACAAACTGTTCAGTGAGAGAGTGTCTTATTGATTAACATCACATTGGACTGCATGGTAATCAAATCTAAAACTGTCCAGAAGCTGTTTGTATTCTCAAAAATTGCAGCAGTCTCACCAAGCAGTTTCCTTTACATGTCAATTTAAAGAGCAAAAGGTGATTGTAAAAGTACTTTTTAAAAAAAGAAAGAAAGCTATACTACATAGCAGTGTGTTTTAAATTACTATTTAGGTGGTCTGATCTAGTCATGATCTGTGTTTGACCTCCAGCTAAAACTGAGGGACCAGAGTCCTCGGTGCATCCTGAAACAATCAGTGTCTTCATGCTGTATGTGATTCTGTGGTTTTATTAGATAAATTGTGGAACAAACGTGTTGTCAGACCTTTAGTCATTGATGAAACATTTGTAGGTTGTGCTTTATATCTTTTAGAAGTTAGTTTAATCTAAAAAGGTACAAGTTAAATATATTGGTGGGTGACAAGTAAAAGGAAAAACCTAGATAAACTACTAATTGAAGGTGTTCAGAGCCTTTAGAGTACACCATGTCATAGAGTCTCCTGGTCTCTGAACTCTACTAGAGATAAACATTTGGTGTTGGAGGTGGAGAGTGTTGTCTAACACATTGCTACAAAAGTGTCCAGTTGGGTCATGATCTGGTGAATGCAATATTATATATGATTCACATTCATTTCATAGACATTTAGTGAGCCCTCATGCTGTGTGTGCAAGAATCTCCGTTAATTATAATTCTCCACATTTATTCAAACCTTTTTTTAAATTTGTGAACTGTGTGCTATAAAATCTATTTTCTACACACTGAGACTTTTATTATTTTTAATGATTCAAGTATTTTACTTATGTTGATCCAGAGCTGACTATAGACTGCACATTTCATCTGCCTCTTCTGTCTCTTGCAGCCTTCCTTAGGTAGCGTATGGACCTCCTGACCCTCAGAGCTCAGTGATGTTAGCTTTGAGTCACTACAACTCCTCAGCCTCCCCGCTCCTCCCGCCTTTCTCTAATGGCAGCGGAGAGATGGTGGAGGCCAGGGTGGTTGTTGAAGGGCTGTCGCAGCAGGGGAACTACACCTTGGTGCAACCCACCACCAGCGGCATCATTGTGGTTGTACTATCCATGACTTTGGGCATCATCTCCAACATTGTGGCCCTCTTCATCCTGGCTAACGCCTACTCCCTCCAGCGCCGGCGCTCCAAAGCCACGTTCCTTCTCTTTGCTACTTCATTGGTTATCACAGACTTCATTGGACACTTGATCCCAGGTGCCCTGGTTCTGAGACTCTACCTCTTTGGAGGTGTAAGCCCGGAGGACTTTAACACATCTGATGGGATGTGCCAGTTCCTGGGTGGCAGCATGGTGTTCTTTGGCCTGTGCCCACTCTTCATGGGCTGCGCCATGGCTGCTGAGCGCTGCCTGGGTGTCACTAAACCGCTGCTGCATTCATCTCTGGTCACCACAACCCGCACTAAAATATGCCTCTCTGTCATTTGGCTGGCAGCTCTGTGCGTGGCCATGCTGCCATGTTTTCAGCTGGGCTCTTACGCCTACCAGGACCCAGGGACCTGGTGTTTCATTAAAGTGCTCAGTGACACTGAGGCAGTGGATGTAGCATTTGTGGTGCTCTTCTCTGGACTCGGTCTGACCTCCCTGGCCGTGGCGCTGGTGTGTAATACCATCAGCGGACTGACATTGGTTCTTGCTCGGCTCAGGAGGAAGCCCGGCTCTCATCATTCAACCAGGTCCCACGACATAGAGATGGTGGTGCAGCTGGTGGGGATCATGGTCACCTCATGTATCTGCTGGAGCCCTCTGCTGGTGAGTATCAGGATGTAAAATAAGACAAAAGTATACAATAACATCATAAAGAGATGGAGGACATCACCTAAACACTGGCACTCTTAGAGCACTAAAATGCAATAAAAGGTTTATTATCAGTGTAGGCCAGCTGCTGTATGTTGGTACCGACCAATACTAGCTTTAGAAAAAGGTATTGGCTCAATATAATTTATAAACATAAAGTCGACTAACACAAGTGTTTTCACTGACGTTGCCTAGTTAGAACTTCTGTCAGGGCTGTGTGTGTTCAGACTGCGGTTTGATCGCTCTCACCCTCTGGTCACTTTAATTGCACCTATTAGGATGGGACAGCTCACGCTTTCTTATGAGTGCAGAGAGTATAGTGACAGCATGTAATTTCCAGCTGTTTCAACCTGACTACATGGTCTAATCATCCAGGGTAATTGCCCACATTTGTGGAAATGAGTATTATTTTATCATCATCAACAGATTACTCATACTACTGTAAAAATGTAAGACTGCTATTTGTAGTGTGTAAAACAGCCTCGGCATCGGCATATTTATGTGGCCCAGGGAGCCATTCAGCCCTTTTATTTTCCATCTCGGGGATTTTCATTTTTTATTTGATTTTGTGGTGGAAATAAGAATTATTAAAGAAATGCATTAAAATAAATCAGAAATAAATGACAATTCAAGGCTGATGAATATATATTAAAATATATATTTCTAATAGAAAAAAAACCCTGATTCTTTACACAAATAAAGCATCCAGTCTTCAGTCGCCTTGAAAACAGGCTCTATCAAATACTGATGGCAGATTCAGCTGAATGCTCCCTCAAGTCAATACCTTAAGTATCAATACTACCACACAGTCTTATTCTGAATAGCAATTCTATCATCGATAGGGCCGACAGCAAAATAGCTTGATTCATCTCACATTCACTCTCTAGGCATTTGTACATTCCTCTTGGTGCATGCACTGTATGCCTCTCTGCAGTTGTTTTTTGCATGCACTGCCGCCTCATTAGTTCAGAGAACTCACCTAATAAACATTTTTTATTTACCTTTAAAAACTGTTTTGTGTTTTAACATGGTTGTAATCAATCAATTAAAATTCAACAATAAATAGAAATGTTTAATCATTGGCGCTCATTCACCTCAGAGATCGGGCAACATTGCCCTCCTCTACATCATAGTACATTAGTTTATATATTTATGCTGGCCCTGATATTACTTGGTAGCAGATTGACAGTCAGTATTTGCTAATATGGTTGAAACTATTATTTTAATGCAATAATATAAAACAAAACAATGTTGGTGTATCCCTGACACAAAAAAATTGCTTATCCAGAGTATTCATTTGTTGTATTAAATGAAATGAATAGGATCTCTTTGAAAACTGCTATGTTGCTATGCTATGTTGATGTTATAATTGGTGAGTAATATTAGTTTTGCTATGTAAATGCAGTATTTTGGGAGACTGGCAGAGATCAGTGATCCCATAACGTCATGTCTGAAGTCTAAACTGAATTGTTCTTTTATCATATAATAATTGCAAGCACATGTTTCATGCCTGCAGGTCTTTGGCCTGATGTCCGTGATCCGCTCCTACACAGGAACCATTGGAGAAGACCTGTCCAACTATAAAATGCTGATGGTGATGGGTGTGAGACTGGCCACTTGGAACCAGATCCTCGACCCCTGGGTCTACATTCTGCTGCGTCGCACCGTACTCAGAAAAATCTACCTCATCGCTAAGTGCCAGGCGGGCCTTAGGGGTAATATATTAAGCCGCTGGGAGCCCACGTCCTTTCCCAGCTCAGAGAAAAATGATGTCAGCCAAGTCTGAGCTGAAAGGAAGACTGATGTAGTACACTGAGACTGTACTGCGTCACATATGTAGGACTGGGAGTGCCAGGATTTAAAAAAAAGGAGAGATCCACACAGAAGCAGGTGGAGGGAACAAAGTCTGTGCCTGTAATGGCAGAGTTGATCAGATTAGACCTGCAGTTTGACATTTCTGGGCTGGTCCATCTTTAGAAATGTTTAATGGATACTATCAAAATATCTATTTCATACTCTATCAACGTTTACCTATGAGTTCATTTTCTGAGCTTAGAAATGGAAGCTAGCTAATGCTGTGATTTTGCACAAAGTATCATACATTTTCTACTGTTTAGTTATTATAAGTGAGCATTCCTTACTGCATGTATCTCATGTGGACTACAGTCATCCATGTCAACCTCTTAATGGTAAAGGGCAGAGATGATGTAGGTAATGTGAACGCAGCACTAAACATATTCTGCCCTGAGAAACTCAAAGAGTGTTACATTTAGAGGGACTGAGGATAATTTGGTTTTATTTCTCAGTGTTAAGAAAAACTTTTGACTTGCTCTTAAATTCGATGAATGTGGAAGAACTGAGCTATATCAGTAAAACCATGAGAGGGAGCTCCAGAGTAAACCCATCAGTATTTAGAGTGTATTTGTAATGTAAAGTACTCAGCTGAATGTATTTCATTAAGGAAGGCCAATGTTCAATTACTGTGGAGTTTATACATGTTTAATTATGCTTAAATATGCTGTGTTTATACAGTGCTTTATGTGAAATAATGTAAGATTTTATAAGTTAATACTTGAATTGTACCCTCAATTTACTGAGGACATGTAAAGAATGTAAATAAAGCAATGCAATGTGACTTTTACTCTGATGTTTTGTATTTATACATAACTAATAGTTTTTCTATGATCTCCAAACAAATAGGCTTGTGTTACTGCATACAGTTGTGTAGGTGTCAACCTGTCATATATATACATATATATTATATAGAATAATTCTGCTAGTTAAACAGTGTTTTAAATCTTAATCACAATCGTAAAAATACTGGCAGCACTCATTTGATTATTAGAGTTTTTGCTATGTATTACTGCACAGTAGTATTTTGTCTTAAAAAGTTAGCTTTAATTTCCAAATAGTAGTAATACAATCTCTACTTTGAGTTCTGCATGAGTAGCTTGGTAAGAATTTACTCTGATGAGTGATCTGTAGCCGTGATTTCCCGCAGACATTCTTCACTTCTCTTTCTATAAATGACGGTGATGATGAATCTCAAAGGATTATTCACAGGTCCATGCAGATGGTAACCTTTTGACTTAAGAACATTGTCGAGTAAATCATTTTAATTTAGTTTTTATTTAGTATCCAGCTATTGTCAGTGAGCTGCTTCCACATGGAGAGTGTCTAGGCTAGTAGTCTCACTCCCATGGGAGTAAACTTTAGATGAGGTGTGGATGCAATTTCCAGCGTCTTATTTTTCCTCCCCTGCATTATTTCATTCCAGCTACATTCACATGGTCTGCAGTTGCAACAATTTTTCCTTCTTATTTCAAGGTCTGGCCAAAAAAAAAAATTGATATTCAGATAGTCAATTTTATTGTGTTTCACTATGAGAAACTGCTCATGTGTGCTTATTTGTAATTGGCACAAAATGTGTAACCCTTACATACTGTTCAGTTTCAAATCTGACCTGTTTTTACATCAAAGTGCATTAAAAACACCTAAAACCCAATTGAGGAAATATTTCTAGCCTGAAATTATATGATTTCTCCTAAAGTAGCAAAGAATATACAAAAATGTCTATGTACAAATGTATTTTTGTACATAAAGAATCCTCCAGGTTAAATTTGAGTTGCATTTATTTAGAAAACCAAAATCAAAATTCATCAATTACAAATGCATTCTTCACATTCAATTTAAATACATAATTATGGCTGATATGTTCTCCTGTTTTAAGTTACATAATATATAGTTACTGAATGTTTATTCTCTATAAAGTAAAACCCAAATAATACACTCTCTCTGCTCTCTGACAGCCTTATCCAGGATGGCCCATTTATTAATGATAGATTAAGTATTTATGAATGAAAAATAGATTTGTGGCTCACACAGTTTGTATACAGACTAAGTGTGAGTAGATACTGTGAAGGATAAGAACATGAATGGTATGTGAGGGTTAACTTCTAAAGTTTAATAACTACTGCACCATAATAAAAACTCAGCTAATCAAGTTTTATTTTCATTGCGGAATGTCATGCAATGAAATTCTTGCTGCTCTTGCACATAATGGAAGAAAGAAAAGGCTGCAAGGCTTCCATTAAGTAACAATTTATTAACATTTAGAATTGCAGCCTTTAATCATTTTCATTAATGACTTATTAAGTATAACTAAAGACCTGATGACTTACTTTAAGAAAGTGTAAAACATTAAAACGTTTATTAATTATTCATAATCATTCAAGTGTTGGACTGATCATCCTGGCTTGGCTCTACACATCTTGTTGGTCTACTTGGTGGTTTGTTCAGGGTCAAACACAAAGCCTAGCCAGTGTGAATGCAGTCTCAGCATTTTTTAGCCAGATCAAAAAAACACTCCTTGAAAAAATGTTTTATAATTGTTGTTGTGGTCATACCAGACTGATATATTACAGATGTGTTACGTTCAGCTACTGAAACATTCAATGTGCTATTTTGCCTTTTTTGTTTTCCAGCTTCAACCAAAAGAAGATTTTATAACAACTTTTTGGGTGTTGTAAATAACAAATAATTAGCTAATTGATAGTCACAATTACTCATTAGTTATGAGCCCTGCAGTTATAAATAATTTAGAAAATGAATGAAGATCAAATTATTTCCCACGCATACATTTATAGTAAATTACCTTGTTCGCAGAACATCCAAAACAGTATTACCCTATGGGACTTCAGGGGATCCATAAAAGTAAAGGCAGTAAATCTTTGGGCAGACTACTAGTATCCTTGTTGACTGTCTATAGCAATTAAAACATTCAAATAAAACATATAAAGTGAAAAATGCGATGTTAGGATAGGAAAGCACGAACTGCTTTCCGAAATAAACATTAGCAATAATAAGTATAACTTAACTAACATATTGCCATTAAAATGACTACTGAATGTTGTTCCACGGTGTGCTACAGTTCATCGTGTAGTTTGTCCAAGTGGGGCTGCCGTATCCCTGCAAAACCATTGCGCATGCGCGAGTCATATTCAGATCGAGCTTCGAAAGAAAGTGACTGGAAGGTAACATAGCAACATTACTGCGATAAGGTCGACCTCCTCCACCTGTTTGTGCCCTCTGTGATTGAGGTGAGCCCTAAACACACAAAACAGACCTCAGCAATACTAAACAGAAGTCAGAGGTGAAGTGCCACATTGCTCAAGTCTAATAGTAAGGACATAAATGAACCTGACGTTAGCATACTGGCTAACAGCGAGTGTGCAGCAATGCTACAAATATTAGCATCTTCGTTACACATAATGAATGTAATTACTCTTTATTAGTGGACAGTTGTTACGCAGCGTGTGTTTAAAGGCAAGGCAGTTTAATTTGTATAGAGTATTACAACCACAAGGCGATTCAAAGTGTATTACACAATTAAAGACACTTATGTAACTCACACGCTGTTTGTTGTCAGCTGACAGCAAAATTATACATGCAGATAACTTCATCCCAGTCATTTTATTCTCACTATTTTTATCGGTTAAAGAGGAGGTAGCTTCGGCCCGGAGGTTGTGTCAGCATGGCAGCCGCTGCATCGCCGATGTGGGATGAGCACCAGGCGTACGAGGAGCTGCTGTACTGGGACAGCCTGATCCAACAGGGCCACCGCCTCCTCCCGCATGATTTTGATAGGTACACTTGGAGCATGTATAGTATAGTTTACCTACAGTTCTAAATAAAATACTAAACATGAAGTAATACTTTGTTAAACTCGAGATTGTTGTATTTATATGCTATTTTATATTATAAGTAAACTCTGTGTGCCCACAGAGTTTCCCACTTTGTAGAAAAATACTGAAGAAATCAAAAGTATAACATAACACATAATGAATAATGTGTTAAAAGCAATCCCACTGACATTACAAATTGTAATTTGATACATTGTTATTATAGAAATATACAGGACCAGTCAAAGATTTAAAATAAAAAATAAAATAATGTAGTAAACAAAAAAGTGTTTACGCTATTGGTAATGTCTTAACAAGCTTCATGAGGTCATCACATGGTATGAGTTTCAATAAAGGAGTGTGCGACAGAGATCATTATTTGTGTTGTGATAAGATGGTGTTGGTATAAATCTAATTTTGTAATCTCTATTATGGCAAGAACTGCTCAACCAAGTAAAGAGAGACAACAGTCCATCATTATTTTAAAAGGTTAGTCAATCCATAAGAGCAGAAGTTCAAACAGCAGACACATCTCAACATCAACTGTTTGCCAGAGCCTGAATCAGGCCTTCATGGTTGAATTACTGCAAAGAAACAACAGCTGGAGAATTGTTTGGGCCAAGAAACACAAGGAATGGACATTCAACCAGAGGCAATCTGTATTTTGGTGGAGTCCACATTTGAGATTTTTGGTTTTTGAAGCATGATTGAGGAGGTGTGAGGCGTGGTGGGTGCTTTGTTGGTGACACAGGATTCAAGGCAAACTTAACCCGCATCAATACCACAACATTCTGCAGCGACATGCCATCCCATCTGGTTTTGCACATAGTGGAACCATCCATTCTTTTGCAATAGGACAATGACCCACAATACATCCCCGGGCTACTTAAGGGCTATTTGAGAGGCAGAGTGATGGCGTGCTGCATAAGATGAGCTGGCCCGACCTAAACATAATTGAGATGGATTGGGATGAGTTGGACCGCAGAGTGAAGGACAAGCAGCCAACAAGTACTCAGCATATGAGGGAACTCCAGGTGACGACCTCATGAAGCTGGTGGAAAGAAAGCTAGGAATGTGCAAAGCTGTTGTCAAAGCAAATAGTGGTTACTGTGAGGAATCTAAAATATGAAAGATATATTGATTTGTTTAACACTTTCTTGACTACATGATTCCATATGAGTTACTTTGTAGTTTTGATTTTAGGATTACGCACTAAACCACAATAGATCAAGCTTTTTTGGATCTTTGTAACTTTTCAAAGTGTCCATGAAGAATTGTCATGTAAATCGGCATTCACCAAACAACTTGTCACACTTATTCTGTCACATGTGCTTTTTAGTAGCTACTAGTTTGACTTGAACAATGGATCTCTTTCAGAAAACTGTCCTCATTTTGTCATTTTTTCCTTGCAGGTACGAGGAGCTGCGTTACTGGTATGATTGCCTCTGCTACGAGGAGGAGCTCAGACAGTATCATGACTACATTGCGGCAATTGAGGAGATTGAAGATAACCGGCATCATGAGGTTCCTCTTTCACCTGCTTGTCAAAATAGTTTGAGTCATTTAAACCACTTCCTCAAGCATCCCCATTTAGAATGAACATCTAGATCTTTCCATCACCATTTTATTTCCTTTTGTAGTTTGAAATAATTTATTTTCCTCATGCACGAAACGTTCATCTGGTGCATCTGGATGTTTTTTTTTTCTTTTCTGTTTTGTGCTTTTTTAAGCACACACTTCCTACGTGTTACTGCTCATGTTCTATGTTACTTCCAAGTTCTGTGTTTACTTTGCATGTTATGAGTCACTGGAATACATCAAATTAGTAATTCAGTAGATATGAAATGATTTAATGAATAATTCAATTTTTTTATTCTGAAATGATTTCAAAATTGATTTGGTTAAATGATCACAGGACAAAAGATACATTTGAACCCAGCAACATTATGCTGTTGTTTTCTTTGACATAAACAGTACTTTTTTTTTTTTTTTTTTCCAATTTAAGGAACCTGCAGCCTTCAAGGTGCACACGGGGCCGTATGACCGCCACGTGATGGCCAAACATTCAGAAGTGTATCCCTCCCCAGAGGAACTGGAGGCAGTGCAGACCATTGTCTCCCATGTGGAGTGTGCTCTAAAGACTGTGTCTGACCAGATGGATATTCCGAAAGATGACAGTGAAAGTGAAAGTACAGAAGCTGCGAGGTAAGTGAGGTGTCCAAATGGTCAATTATCCCAGTGATTAATGGACATCAAATGGCTTTTAAAATCTTATGAATAATTCAATCATTCTGTTTGTTTTCCTCCTCCACTCACCATGCCAGTGGTGATTCACAAGAGCGTGTCCTGCGTGGAGTTATGAGGGTGGGCCTGGTGGCCAAAGGATTGCTGCTGAAGGGAGACAAGGACCTGGAACTGGTGCTGCTTTGCTCTAATAAGCCTACTATCACCCTGCTTAATCAAGTGGCTGAAAAGTTAACCGCCCAGCTAGAGGTAGAGCTGAGTACCTAAAATTATTTTACTTCATTCTCAGTTGTAAAAAAAACAACATTTCTCAGATTTTTACATTTTTAAAGAGTCGCCTCTGCTCTCCTAACTTTTTGTCCTTCTCTGTGTTAGGGTATCTCAGCTGGGCAATACACAGTAAACCAATGTCCGGGGGATGCAGCCATTATTGTGAAAAGCACCAAGGAATTGATCCTGACTCTCACGATCCACCTTACATCGCCTCTTGTTAGGACAGAGCAAGAGAGCAAAGCTGCAGAAGAAGAAGAAGGTACGTATGTTGATCCAACCTCAGAGATGTGCTACCAAAGGCCTGATCGGTGTGTTCTCAGTGTTCAGACCCTGTACCGCTCCACCGAACTGTAACTGGGCACTGACAATTGAATCGCCACACAAGTTGTCCATCTTCAACTCATTAGAGACAGTGGAGCTCGTACAGTGACTGTGTCAGACCGATGCCAGTGAACAACCAAGGAATGTTGGCTCTTCACTCGCTCAAGAGTCCTGTCGTCGTTTTGTGACAAACTGGTGTTTGCCAGCTCTACATTCTCTGTAGCCGCTGATACATTCTGCACCTGTTGTTAATAACAATCATAAAAACAACTTTATTTATTCTTGCTGAATTGTTTTCATGTTTTAAAATGAAGGCTTTTCAAGAATAACAAGTTAAAGCGCGCATTGCATGTACTTGATGCTGAAGATGTACATTTGGCGCCAGCTGCAGCAAAACTGATCGCAATGAATAGATTTCTTTTGCTTCTCTTGGGAGAAATAACATTTCTCCAGACAGATGAAATCAAATTAGAAATGGTTGTTTGTATGTGAACGTGTTGGTTATTGGAATGGTGGTGGTGCTTCTGTGTATGCTTCTGAGCATGAGTCTAAAGTTGCCTCACTGGAGGGTCAGCAGGGGGAGTTTTCTCAAGCCCCACATACAGAACCATACAGCTCTCAGTACAGTATTAGACCATTTACTACACTGCACACTGGGCTGCACAGTTAAAATCACAGAATTATCCATTGATTCAGACACAATGATTCAGACTTGATCAGATACTGTCAGAAACTTTGTGTAGCCCTGGTGCATCAAATCAAGCGCTCCCTCTTTACAGGTACATTGCCTGACCAATCCGTTGTTGTTAAGCAGACTGCAGCTGTCATTTAACTGCGTCTTCTACATTTTAGATTAATCATCTTTTATTACATGCTGTGGTATTATTTATATTATTGATTAAAGTTGTATTTAGTGGTGCATAAGGCTTTAAGAAAAAACAGATTTTATTTGCAGACTTACTTTGAAGCAACTTTGACTAAATGAGGGTCAGCTTTTTGTTGTTTGTGTGAAATGTGCAACTTAACCATTTTTACAAAGATGGATGAATAGGGCTGATTCTTTTCATTATATAATGAAATAGGATTATTATAATATTAGCCATCATCACGCAGCCCTCCTGTAGTCATACTTACTGCTGAGTATCAGATTTCCAGTTTTATTCTATCTTGTCCCTCATGCAGTTGTTCATTTTGGTACGATATGAACGGCAGAGACTTAAAACTTATCAGGGATAAATTGTATGTGAAGTGTAGAAAATGAGCTAAAACTTGCATAAAGCTGGTATGGCTCTCTGTTTTAACAATATTTAATGAGGCCTTATCTAAATTTGGGTCTCCATCAGTTTTGCTGCAGAGTGGCGCAGACGTGAAGGTTCTCTAAATGCTTGTGATTTACAACTGATTGCCTTCTAGTTTGTCAAGTTTCTTAGGAACGCTGGACCTTTGACCAACTGGACACACTGTCTCAGGAGGGGGGGAAGCAGCAAACCCAAGCCGAGCAGCTGAGGGAAGGGGTGTTCATAGTAGTAAACAACATGCTATGTAATGTTTGTTAATACGACTGAGTGGTTATCAGAGTTTTTCACTCAGGAAAGTTAGCTAGTAGTCACAATATGTGGCCATTACCAAACCAAATATTTATTTATGAGGTATTTTGGGACCCCCTTGTCCCTGCTGCTGGTTTGCGGGGAGCTGCTACTCCCTAAGCTGCAAGACAGAGCCTACCCCCTTGGTCAAACTGTACCCTTTCTTCTTACCCCACCTCGTCAATAGAAACGCGAACAGTCATCGATCCGCCGGACGTTCTGGACAGGCAGAAATGTCTAACTGCCTTGGCGTCTCTCCGCCACGCCAAGTGGTTCCAGGTTTGCATTCACGTCCTTATTTGTACAATAAGGTTCAACTGTTTCTTTGAATACATTTTTTTTTTCATTTTCTCTCCATTTAGAGAGAAAAACTTTTAAACTGTGCTCTCAGTTGTTGATGGAAGCTCATATCAAGTCTAAAAATGTCAGATATGAGTTAAGTTTTACTTTCTGACTCATGAAAAGTGACCTGCTGATCCATACTGATGACAGAAGTAGATCAGTCATTGGTATCCACCAGCATATAAACGTCGCATCAGTTCTCTTGATGACATGATTTCATTTATCAAAATGTCATCTGTCAGACTGAGCTGTCTCAGTTTCTAAACCACTGCTATCATGAAAAGTGTTTCGCTTTGATCAAAACATTTTTCACGAAAGCAGCGTACTGTGAGTGTGTGTGCGTGTGTGCGTGTGTGGCAGACGGTGTGTATATTGGTGCGTATATTAGTGTCAGTAGTTATTGATTAGGTGATGGCTCAGTCCTTCTGACCTTTCTGAGCTATCTTTTTCGGAGCCTTTTTGTGGAAACGCAGAGAGCACAGGATGGAGGTGATGTTAGAGGTTGCAGCTCCTCTAACTGAACCAGCTTTTGTTTGTGTCTCCAGGCCAAAGTCAACAACCTGAATTCTGCTGTTGTCGTGATCCGGATCATGAGGGACTTGTGTAACCGTGTTCCTACCTGGACGCCACTCTCAGGCTGGGTGAGAAAACTGTTGTTGTACTAAAATGTAATTGTGCATAAACCAGCCTGAACTTTGACTGATCCTTTCTAGCTCGGTGGTCAAAACTAAGTGTTTTTTTTTCTCTTTAATTAGTGTCTATACTCTGGTTGTGTACTCTTGTCTGCACATAGCCTCTTGAGCTGCTGGTAGAGAAGGCCATTGGTACATCTGAGAGGCCAATGGGAGCAGGAGAGTCTTTCCGCAGGGTTTTGGAGTGTGTTGCCTCTGGAATCCTGTTGGAAGGTGAGCTTTGAATGTTTTGTTAAACAGCTTGAGTGTTCATACACTGGCATTAACATTAATGTCTGACTTTATCTGTGCTAAGATGGGCCTGGCATTAAAGATCCGTGTGAGAAGGAATCAGTCGATGCCACTGCAAACCTAACAGTGCAGCAGCGTGAAGACATCACACAGAGTGCTCAGGTAATATAACGTTGTTAATACATGCAAGCACACATACACATTATTAAACCCGGGAAATAATGACTAACCTTTATGTTTTCTGTAGCTTGCCTTGAGGTTGTGTGCATTCGCACAGATGCATAAAGTGTTGGGGAGAGATTTAAAGCCTGTAAAGCCACGTAAATCACTGGGAATCAGCGGAAAAGGTGTCTTAGGTACCTGATGACTTCTGTCCCTTTTTTCTGTGTACTTCAGACATCATGTAACATTTTCATGAAAGAATCTGTTCTCAAGCTTTTTTCTCTTGTTCGATGTAGCCCAGATAGCACCTGCTGGACACTACACCCTGCCAGCTAAGAGACCTTACGCAGAGGTGGAGAAAGGAGAGGAGGAGCCCCAACTCAACAGCAAACAGAGGAAGTTTCTCAAGTTCCAGAAGCGCTTTCAGAGGAAATCATGTTAGTAATTAATAGGCCTTGGTCTGGTCTGAGCCTTTTAACTGTTAAAACCTGTGTCATTCGAACCATAGCTCATTCTGTTTTCAATCCATTTGAATGATATGTGTGGCAGTCTTTACAAATACTCTAATGATGCAGCATGCATCCACATATCCTGAGGTGACAGTTTATTAGGTGCATTAAGATAAAAGACCACTCATACTGTGACTTAATCATAAATATCTTGACTCTGAACAAATTACATTTTTTGTGAATGTTGTGTTTAAGATTGCATGTATTAAAAACACTTTTAATACTTTGTAGGAATAAAAGTAAAGAAAGGAAACAGTACAGTCAAACTTCACTTTTTTATTATAGGACACATTTCCAAATGAATAAAAATGATTTATTCATTGATATTCCTCTTTGTGTGTATTTGCTTTTCTGTTCCTTTTCCCATAGTGACTGATGATTTCAGCATGAATGCTGTGATGCGTCTGAACCAGTACAGACCTGGCTTAGAGTACCGGCTCACATCTCAGACTGGTCCAGTCCACGAGCCGGTCTTCACAATGGCTGTGGATTTAAATGGAAAGACCTACGAGGCCACGGGACCCTCCAAACGAGCTGCCAAGCTTAATGTAGCCACCAAGGCAAGACTATTGGGGTTTTTTTTCAATTTGAAAGCAAACCCTGTATTCAAGGCAGTTACTTTTACATTGTCATTTTTGTGACGATAAACCAAGCCTACTTGGGTATGAGAATGAACAAGTGTTTTTTTAAAAGTTCCCATCACTTTATATTTTGATTTTTGTCTTTCACAGGTCCTGCAGGATCTTGGTCTTCCAACAGGGTCAGAAACCAAGCCAGAGTCCATTGGTGACATTGAGGAAATCAAGGAATCAGGAAAAGCTGCTGCCCCAGCCTCGAATACATCAGAAGATGTATGTATCTGAGCTGAACAGTGTACTCAGAAGCCTTAATAAATTCAGTAAATCACAAAAAAAGTGAACATGTGACTCTTATATGTAGAGTTTGATTTAACAGCTACTGTTTCTCCACTTGCTATGGCCAGATTGGGCAGGGTCCTATCTTAACCAAAAACGGGAAGAATCCTGTGATGGAGCTGAATGAAAAACGCCGCAGCCTGAAGTATGAGCTGTCTGCAGAGACAGGCGGCTCGCATGAAAAGTGTTTTGTCATGGAGGTGAGTAAGCAGTATCACACCAGCAAGTGTGTTTGTTTGTCTTCATCAAAAAAAAACCTTGTTGTTTTTTTGTTTTTGTTTTCCTCACATTTCCAAGTGTAAGCATTAACTGTCTTTCAGGTGGAGGTTGATGGGCAGAAGTTCAAAGGGAGGGGCTCTAACAAGAAGGAGGCAAAGGCCTATGCTGCACTCGCTGCTCTGGAGAAACTGTTCCCAGATGACAATGGTGTTTCAAACACCAACAGAAATGTTTCAAAGAAGAAGGTCACCTACACTGACATGGTAATCCGTCTAGTTAATTGTCCTCAAAATTGTACAACTCAAGTTGACTTGATTTTGAAGACACTTTGCAATTCAGTCTTCAGTTGCTCACACTCCTGACTAACGGCTCAATCGTTCATGAGTCGTAGTAACAGCCCCAGTAAAGGATCAAATAACTTTTTTGACCAAATGGTAGAAGAGCTGAGATTAACATGAAAGTTGATGTAATGTTAAAACTAATTTACATTCAGTCAAACATACAGTTCCTCTGTCACATGTCAGAGCTGTCACCCCCCTAAACAATACATGCTAACTCAGTAATATGTGTGTTATGTAAAGCACAACAAAAAAGTTGCGTCTTGTTCTCTGACACATTAAACACTGCCTGCGTGTAATTATAATCAAAAGCATAGATTCTTAACTTAAAGAATTTAATCTTGACATTAAATGTTCTACCATTTCCACTTCAACAGCACATCCCAGGGTTCGGTACTATCCGTGGGATTCCTTCAGACTCTGGATCGCGTGGTTGGGGTCCTGGCAGGGGTCGAGGCCGGGGCAGAGGCAAACCGTTTCCTCCAGGACCCAGCTATAATAAAAGTAATGCATTTTACACCCTGTGCATTAGCCCACTCTTACAAAGAGCGTACAAGATCATTTAAGTATATTTCACGACTTATGAAGAAATCAACTAATAATTTCTTTCCTTTTATTTTTAAAAGCAAACTACAGTTATGAGAGCAGCACTGGCACAGGATATCGTAAGTACCCCTTTGCTTGTCTCTGTGCAGCCTCACTTTAGATTGTTGTCGTGTTGTACACTATAAAATATAAAAACTTGACTCATCTGTAGTCACTCTATCATGAGTCAACATTTTATCTGTGCATATGTTGAATGTCTGAAGTTTTACTGCTGTCTTGTTTCTCTTATTGTTCTCTTAATGAAACGTGTCATTTCATGTCTTTTGTTTGTTTTAGTTTTTTTGCTGTTGAAGAAAAACGAGACAATGTTTGAAACAGATAAATGATTTCATACAGCAGTGACACTGGGCTCTTTTTTCAACTGTTTCAGATAAACTGTACGGTACCAACACAGGGGAAACCATAGATAAAAGCACAGGCAGCAACATTGGCTATGGCACCTTTTACCCAGAGAGCAGCACCACCTTCTCCTCCCCACCTGTCTCCCTCCCTGACTCCAGCACTACAAAGGGAGGAAGCTACCAGTCGATGCCTCCTCCTGCCGATCAGGAGAGTCCCTACAGTTACGGCTATGGAGATGAGAAAAAGAAGATGCTGACCCAAAGTCAGAATGACAGTCAGGGAGGAGACTACTCCATGTACAGCACCGCTTACCCCAGCTCAGTGACGGGGGGCCAAGTTTATAATAATTATGGTGAGCAGCAAGCCTTTTTAACTGCCACCCTCTCTCTGCTATTGATTCACACATGTATGTCTTGGTTCAATAATGTTTTGGGAAAATGATATTACACCTCCTTTCATGTTCCTCCACAGGTTGGGGAAACCAGTCGTCCTGGGGGAACCAGGGGTACAGCACATCATACCCGGGCATTGGAGGACAGAACCAGGGCTCATACTCTGGATACAGTAACGCTAATTATTAGTCATCGTACCACGTACAGCCTGTCTCGCCTCACTACACCATCTTTTGACTCTTCTCCAAGCTCTGGTTGTTCACCCTTGATGACGATCCTGGAATACCACTTCTGAAAAGGAAGGAAAAATAGCTTATGTTGTCCTTGAAACTGGAATTTTGCTGTTTTTGTTGTGTCACTCCGTCACCTTGCGTGCTAGTTCTTTGATATCTGGTGAAACAAATGTAGGTGACAGATGATTTATTGAAGTCCCTATTTTATTTTAACTGCCACATTTTCTTGTGTCCATTTTGACATGAATGTAAAAAAACAAAAACGGTTTATCATTATGTCTTGTTTTTGAATTGTGTTTTTAATCTATCGTACTGGTTCTGTATCAGTATGCTATGGTTTGAATTTAAAGCAGCTTGTAGTTTGGAACTGACTTTATTATTTTATGTGTCACATGAAATGCTCTAAACTTTCTTGTAAAATAAATGACTTATTTTGGAGCAAAGTCTCTGACCAACAGTTTGCTGCCCACAAGTACAAAGTTTTTTTTGTGGGAAAATCTTAGAGCTTTTTAGGTGCTGGTTGAAGCTCTGATGTTGAGGTCAGCATTGGGATATCGTTAATGAATTATGTTTTGAAAGCTGTGAATACTGGGTCAATACAACTTGAACTTCCCTTAAAAATACCAGACATATTTGTCATATCAGTGTTATTGGCAATGTTTTGTAACACTCATGAGTGCTGCGAATGGTTTCTGCACTGCATGCAGATGCTTCACAGTATCAGCCAGAATCTATATGTACAGCTATGTGGCAAAGATAAGGTGAAGCCTCATTGACCCCTGTGGGAAAATGAGGTCACTGTGAAGGCCCTCCGCTGTCTAGGGATAAGTTAAGGACAACACACAAAAAAAGTAAAACATGCAAATAAAAATGCTAAAATACAATAACTTTCATACACACTGCCAATGTTTTCAGCAGTTGCTAATTTCATGCTGAATATTTACTGTATACAAAAGCGAGTGCATTAACACTAGTCTCAAACTCACAAATATGAATGAATATTATGAATGAGTGGGCTTGTAAGAAACTAATGATGCAGCAGAGGTCTATATGTCCTGATTTGTTCCCAGTATGGGTCAAGTTCCAAAAACCCAACTTAAAAATGCGACATGAGAGCATCTTTCATTATCTCCTCCCTGCCTTATTAACCAACACATTTTAAAATCCACACTCCAAGTTCAAACTGCCAACTTTCTGTTGAAAAGTCTTGGAAAAAAACTGAGATGACCCTTTTTACATCAGTGTGATATGAGTATGGTTATTTTTTCAGACTATGCAGAGCTCCATCCAGAGCCACAGAAGATATACACCTGTATTCACAGGCGGGGTGGAGCACCTTATGGACTGAACTGAACTCCATTTGATAAAATAGTGGAGTGCCCCTTTAATTGGGCTTGCATGTGTGGTAGTTGAGGTGATATAGGGCAGCAGGAGTAGATTTACAGCCTATACATTTGCAATGGCCTACTAGCTGTCCAGCAGACAATGATGCGTGTTTGCAGTGAGGTGAGAGGTCAGTGAGTTCTGTTTTCATGTTTGGAAGTTACAGGAGGCGTGAAAATATAAAAGGTTGATAAGATAAAAACACAAAGCAAAATACAAGACTGCATTCTGTGAAACTATCATTGATCATGTATGCTTTATGGTAATCATTAAACCATTGCAGGCTACATTTCTTATTCCCCAAATGATCCAAAATGACTGAAGCACAGAGATGGAACAAAAAAAAAAGATTAATAGGAAAAACAGTGATTAACACTGAAGTGGAAAAAGTGGAGTCTGGACACCAGCTATAATAACCATTGCAGATGACATGTGGCCCAGATGACCCTCAGTCCCAAGACTGAGTCAGGGTGTGAGCAATGATCATACCCTTGCGGCGTGGCCTGGGGCTGGTCCTCCTGTTGCCTCTCCTCCGGGGACAGCTGATAAAAGGCAGACGGGCAAGAAGAGGACGGGCAGTGTCCTTCACCAGTTATCAGCTGTGAGTGTTTTTATCTTTGAGCTCTGACATTATTATCTCTGCATGCTGGCTCTTACCTTCTCCTGACACTTGCAAGTTGTTTTTTTCTCTGTCAGCCAGATTTGTTTTCTTTTTGATAGAAGTGAGAGAGGGGAAGGGGCATTAGATACTGCTTGGCTTTTGTTTTCTGCTGAGGCTGATGATGAAGGTCATTTGATCTGCGTGTTTCACAAATGCCATTTCTTATTTAAAAGAAACAGAGATGGACAGTTGTGTCTTCACATACTTTGATATGCTTCAATAGACATGAAATCGTAACCTCTGACCCTCAGCTGCTCTGATTAGCTTCTATTAGCTCCAGCTGGGACATGTCAGCTTCAGGCTGCAGCCAATCACAAGTCACTAGTAGGCATAAAATCAAGAGATCATGTGTTGTGATAGGAGAGAAGGGCAGAGGAAGCATAGGAGCGCATGGTTAGTGTGTGCTGTGGTTTGTTGAGCTTGTTGGGCTTGTTTCGTTTGTTTCATGTTCCTCATTCCTCTTCTTCTCTCTTTGCATGTGTTGACTTTCATTTTTCACCGTGGCTCAATGTTTCACTCTGCTTGAGCAGTTATTAGTTTTGCTGCTGACTGAAGGCTTGTTTTTCTGTCTTGACAGATGGCACTCACACTGGTATCCATCTTAATTGCTGCCATCCCTGTGGCCTACTGCTATCCTGCTGCCTTCCAAGACCTGGAGGACCATGGCAGTAAATACCATCTACATGGACTCTTGTGCTGTTCTTTAAAACAACTTTATTTCAAGTTACTTGTTCTTGACATGTTTGTCTTGTGTCCCTGACAGCAAACAGAACCTCCATCAAGTTCCTGGCTGTAGGAGATTGGGGAGGTGTGCCTTATCCCCCCTTCATCACTGCTGTGCAGAAGACTACTGCTCGGGAAATGAGCAAAGTAGCGGCGCAGATGGGAGCTGACTTTGTTCTGGCCCTTGGTGATAACTTCTACTACAAAGGTGTGGACAGTGTGGATTCTCCTAGGTTTAAGGTAAGTAGAGTAAATGATATACTGTAGTCTTAAAAACCTGCTCTGCTGTTAAAGATTGTGATCCTGATTTCTTCTCTGAATCTTGCAACCAGGATACCTTTGAGTCTGTGTATACAGCAAAGTCTCTCAAAGTCCCCTGGTATGTACTTGCTGGCAATCATGACCACGCAGGGAATGTTAAAGCCCAGATTGATTACAGCCACAAATCTGACAGATGGTAAGGACCAGTTTAAGTTTAAACATCAAATCAAAGATGCTGCTTCTTGTTCCTCTTGACTGGGGTCCAGTGAAATTGGAATTTTTTTTTCAACTGTGAAACTCTATTTTAGGAATTTTCCTTCTTACTATTACGAGCTGAACTTCCGCATACCCAACACTGGCAAGACCCTGACCATCATCATGCTTGATACCATCATGCTGTGCGGCAACTCTGATGACTTTGTGGATGAGAAGCCCAGAGGCCCCCTACGAGCAGTGGACGCCAACCGTCAGCTGGCCTGGCTGCAGGAGAGGATGGCTCGATCAAAGGCAGACTTCCTTCTAGTGGCAGGCCACTACCCTGTGTGGTCTGTGTCTGAACATGGGCCCACTGAGTGCCTGCTGCAAAGGCTTCATCCTCTACTGATCAAGTACAAGGCCACTGCCTATCTCTGTGGCCATGACCATAACCTGCAGGTTAGCGCTTGCAAAGAACTTGTTTGTATTAACCTGCAAGGCCATTTTGGCTTTGTGTGGTTTTTAATAAAATCTCAAACCTGTCTTTGATCCCTACAGTACATTGAAGAGTCAGGTGTGGGCTATGTAGTGAGCGGTGCTGGAAACTTCCTGGATCCTGATGTACGTCACTGGAACCATGTTCCCAAAGGTACTGTGAAGTTCTTCACTGGCCAAGCTTCAACTCTGGGAGGCTTCGTCCATGTAGAAGTCACAAAGAGCAAGATGATCCTGACTTACTTCCAGGCTAAAGGCACTTCTCTGTATCGCACTGTCCTGTCTCACAGGGAATTTGAATAGATGAGCTTACAACAGGAACAGCCAAGCTAATGCTTTATTGACAATGTAAATGGTGACCTATGTAATGGCTTTTTTTATACTTTGGCATTAATGTTTAATCTGTCTTTTAAAAAAGGGAATCAAATGTTTTTACATGTAAACTTGTATGGAAAGAATAAATTGTAAATGTCTGGTTAACTTGAGTTTCAGTCTTGTGACTTGCAGCACTACAGTTTCCACCAGGCCACTCAAATGGCTTTTTAACATCACTTGGTGCTAAGAAATTCCCTTGTCATAAATGTGGGCAAAATGTCTGGAGTTAGTGTCTACACACTAACTTCCTACAATCTGGACTCAAGGGGAGTGATATACTATAATTTGTAATCAGCCTCTTTATTTCAAACTGAACTGACAGCTGTCTGGCTCTTATCTGAGCCTCAATGTAAACTTCAAGGTTGGGGGTTTTTTTTGGGGCCATTGAACTTGGCAACAACTAATGCATTTGACCACTAGTGCTATGGAGCATGTCTGAAGGGTCCCAGTTTTGTTTGCATTTAAGTGATGTGGTTACAAATGATCTTGCCATGCAGTTAATGGTGCACAATTTCTTAATTTAAATGGGAAAGGAATAAGTATACACAGAATTTTCATGTTTCACAAGATTTCCTCCAAAGACAAACATTGCCACTAATGTACATAAGCTTGGGGTGTATATATTTATATTAGTATAGCTCTACCAATGTTAATATGAATGGACAAAATGGGTGTTAAGTATAAACAAACTTGCAGTTACACTTAATAAACATACACATTCCTCAGGCTTCTGTGTTCAAAGTTCCCTTTTGTAGGTTTTAGAGGGCAGGACAATCACATGAGTTTCAGCTGAGCTAATGACATCAGTCTACGACTTTAGATATCTTGACAAGTGGATTCATGGTCCCAAGAAAATGAATACTAATGGCTTTCTGGTTGCTGTGGTATGTCTAATAAGCAGGTCAAAGTTCACTTATCCAAGAGCAAACAAAACTCCTGCAATCCAGTACTTTATGACCTGCAAAACAAATGACATTAAGTCTCACTTAGCAACTCTTAGCATGCCATAATGTATCCAGAGCAGCAGGATGTTTGTCTTCTGGAGTTGAGTAAGAACAGCAAAAACCACATTGCTCAAACATTTCAAAATAAGGATTCAACTGAAAACTATTGCTGCATTTTGCCTTTAGATTAGTTCAATCTTTACCAAACCAAGTGCATCAATGGCCATTTTACCCATCTGTGAAGGCAGTTCAGAACAGCATCATGGCATACATACGAGCTGGCTGTATTTTAAAGTTCACATTAGTTACCATTAACTGCAATATCCAAATTTGTAAAAATCTCAGACAAATATGTCCAATTTTGATCTGCTGAAGGACAGTTCAAGACTCCCACAGTCACTGCTCTTTTGTCCTTTAGAGAACCAACTGGCCTGCCAACAGAGGATTACACTGGGTTGACAGCAGATTGGCAGTGACTGTGACCAGGATAAACTCAGTCAACCAATGACAATTAACCTGTGAGGGAAGCAGAGACCCAGAACAGACTAGGCTCTATTTTTTCTCTCCCCTCTTGCAGACCTGCTGAATTTACCTGCTGTTTTAAATATAAGCAGGTATTTGGGAGATTATCACCTTTTTAGTCTGTGCAGGGAGAATAAATACGTATTTATCCAAATAACCCCCAAATCTCCCAACAGGCCAGGACACAAAATGATTGATTATAAATTGCAAAACTTCTTCCTTGTGTTTTCATGTCTTAGAGTTACTGACTGTTGGCCTGTGTTGCCCTGATTTAATCAGCTGGGGTCATGCAACGTCAGACTGAGAGGTGGACTGACAGAACTGAGTCAATGGCAGGAGGAAGTCAGCTGAGATTAAGCTGTCAATTGAGGATAAAGGACAGGCAAGGATCTCTTAATCCAGACTGACGTAAACCCACTGCAGACCACAAGAGAGTTTAACCTGACCTGCTGGTTGCACGTGTCAGGCTGATGAGTAGACATTTGTGAATATGCTGAAATTATATGCATGTGTGTGCCAATCTCTCACCTCCTGGGGTCCCAGTAGGATGGTAGCAAGTAGGGAATAGTTTAATTACATTATAACATTCAAACTATGTTCCTTAAAAAGATGCTCAGTATTCAGCACTTGAGATTTCAACAAGGCCAAAAAATCTTTGTCCACGTTGAATGAACAGCAGTTAAAAAAGCTAAGGGGTAAATCTCATGACAATATTTTGCCAAATGCAAACTGCATTTACAAAGAAGAACAAACTCACATGTTGAAACTAACCAAGGATGTGAAGAAAATGTACAACAGGATGTTAACTGTTACTGATACCGCTTCTTAGCTGCAACATAATGTGGCACCGTTTGAACTAGTGATTCAGATCCTTCAGAAACCTTTTGATTATATTCACACAGGTTGTTCAGATATCAATACAGATCAGTATACTCAAATAGAAGTTAGCTGCTGCATTTATTGTATGCAGTGTTACAATTTGCGTGATCATATCAGAGCTTTGAGGAATTTTTCAGCACCCTCAGTCACAGGTGCTGATAGAAGTGATTTGTAGCTTTGTGTTTGATGTCCTGCCATCAAATGTCCAAAACTGCAGCATGGTAATCCTGCACTCACGTTCCAAAATTCAGACAACAGTTAATCCGAAAAGGTTTATGGTGAGCACAAAAGGCTGATTTCACAATCAGAGTTTAGACTGCATGTTATGTTCGACTGTGTTTATCTATAGATAATACTGCTCATTATGCTAACACACCACATGGAGTTATGTGTAATGGCATACTAAGCAGTATGGAGATTCTCAGCTTTTGATATCTCGCTCATGTTAAAACCAACTGTTCATTTACAAAGCACACACTGTGTCAAAAAATACACCACAGCATCATCATAGTATTCTTCTTATAACCTCAAAGAGAGAATTTAACACAATTTTAGTGGGATGACATGGCAAAGCACTGTGGTCTGGAACCTTCTGGTGGATCCCTTCTCACAGTCTGACCTTCTTTGAGTCTTTATCGGATCCATGTTAAGCCCTGAAGCCTCTGCACCACTGGGAGAGCTCCTGTGCCACCAGTGCATTGACCACAATGTCAGTTTAGAGCACCTGCCTGAGAAAATAGGATTAGCAAACCCTCTATCTTTCTTTAAGTCACATACTATTTGTGTAAAGTACAATTTAAATTGTGTTTATTTATTTCTCTGTGCTTCTCAACACAAACACAGGAAGGAATCATGGAAATCAATTAGGAAGGAAAGGAACTTGACATCTCCCATCAGGGAGATTTAAAGGGGGAAGGAGCTTTTTTTGTATTATTGGTGTCAAAACCCATGAAAACTGGTTTTAATACAGACATTTTGAAGACATTTAAAATACTCTATTTAGAATCATTTGTGTGTGATATGGTCGCAAAAAAAACAAATTTCATCCACACCTCCTTGAAAAATCAATGAATGTAGTAATATTTTTTTCATTTCAACATACCTATAAAGGTATGTTGATGTGCACTAGATGCTTCATGTTTTCACATTACACTTGGGTAAATTGCAAACTGGATCCGTTATTGGCTTCAAAACTAGTTGTGATGTCATACATCAATAATGTCGTTATTTCTCTTCATTTATTATTAAATCTGTATTTTGTATTTCGCAGAGTGAACATTGATCCCTTTAGAGATCTTGAGGGTGGCCCTTTAGCTAATGAGTTTCAAAACGCTGTTAGTTTTCTATAAGTGGAAAAAAGTTCTCCTTTTCATAGTCCTGTTTATCTGCAGTGCAGCAGTACTTCACTGTGTCACCACCCTTTTTCTAGCTGAATGTTTTGCTTGAATTTCCATGCACGTGAAAAAGTCAGTTTTCATTTAGTCTCATTCTACTGTGGCTTTAACTTTCACTTCCATCCTCCACCTGTTTTTTCTTCCTATGTTAAATCATGATGCAGCTGCATCCTCATACCAATGCACCCAGCAACCTATCAACAGCTTGTAAAACTGCAGTACAGATGAAACTGAACTCTACTCTACATCTGAGCATTTTCCTTTCATGCTGTTGTAAACATCACTTGCCTATAAGATACCCCTTTGTCAATTACACCATGTAAAATACCATCACCGACATCATGAAGACCTCTGCCCAGGCTGCCAATAATCTAAACAGCTAACTGTCATGCAAGAGCGACATATCACAAGTCAATCATACTGCAATGCACTTAAATGAAACTCACTCTACTATATCGAGCTCTCTCGTTCCCTCCCATTACTGAACCCACGACTCCTCTTTGCTCCTCACTCCCTCAGGTAACTCATAGTTGGCCATCTCTGAATCCAATCAACCCTCTCAACCAAAATAACAATGCACGCTTCTGAGATCCCTTCACTCAGATTGGGATGCTGCTGTCAGATTATCTAATTCCGAAGCTCAAAAGTAATAAAAGGACGCTGTGTTAGAGGCTAAGCTGCTCATCTAATCTTCTCTTTCTAATCTCCAACCCTCATTGAATACAGGCACTCTGCTTTACAGAAGGAATGAGCAATGTCAATTCAATGAGAGTTCCCCAAATTAAAAAAATCACAAAAAAAACCCAAGTTAATACTTGTTTTGAGATATTTGTGTGGAGACAGACAGGAATCATGGAATAATATTTTTTTTAGTTTTGGGTGTAGAAATGGAGAAAATAAGAAACAAACAGTAACATGAATGCCATTGTGTGCTTTTAATATCCCAGGATTTCTACATCTTAGCCAATACCCTGCTTAAAATGGGCCCTGACATGTTTTTAGTCGTGCAATAATGCATGCAATTTTTGATGGTGACCAACAACAGTAATGAAAGCAGCATGCCTTCAGCAGTTACATCTGTAGCACACACTATCACTATCATTTCACTTATTGGGATCATTTTTGTAAAGGTATTTTGGTGGAGCTCTATTTCTTTAGCTTCCATGTGATTGTTAATCGTCTGTATATGGGTCAGTGACAACAAGCGTTGCCAAGATAAGAACTTCAGAAATGTCTTAAAAAATCATTTCAAAAGCATGCATCAGATTTATATCAGATTTATTAATATCTATATTTTGTGTTTTTGTTGGTTTTATGTCATTTGAAATAACGTACATTGTTTTTACCAAAGTAAGACTAGGTGCTCCTGAAAATGTCCCATGGTGCAAAGAATGATATACATTAAATATTTGAATCACCTACAGTGTATTTAAGTGCATTTATAAAAATAATGACTTTTGTCAATTTTGAGCATGACATATCCAAAAAACAACCATTATTTATAAATAATTTGGGGCTAATGATGTAAAATGTGTTACAAACCATTTAGTTGTGTTACCAATGCTGTACATAATCAGATATTTATGAAAAAATACTGCTTACACCTGTTGGACACTGGGTTGCATCAATGGATGTAACCAGTAAAAATCTGATACACTGTCTGACCATATTCCCTCTATAGTCAAACACCATTGTTTGTTGAAGAAATGGACACTGAAAATCAAATATGACAGTCAACAAGGTTCAGTAAATTAGTTTTTTCATGTTATTTCAGTTTAGAAAAAGGAACATCTGGCCACAAGAAATGATTAGGATATTATATTTTAAATCCAGTCAAGAAACAATCATTGTAATGTCATTTAATAAATGAACTAATTTCTGAATGAACTACAGCATAACTGTAAATGCTGTGCTTAAAAACATTTTACAACAACAATCATGAGTAACTTCATCTTAAAATGTAACTCTGGTTGTATCATAGAAAAAAGAAAAAAATGACCTGACAACAACAACAACTCATAAGGTATCTTCTATTGCAAATACAGTTGATAAATATTTAATCTGACAATAAGAATTTGGGTTAACGTATCTTTAAAATATGTGTGTGGGCAGAGAGAGATTATTATGAAAGAATGATAATGTAAGATTATGCCAAACTGGTTGATATGGTGAGAATTTGAGGGGTTTTAAGTGTAATTCCGTTGGTTCAAGTTTTGATGGTTACACCACTGGGACATTTCTGCCATAATCCTCTAATATACCCCTCAAAATGGATTAAAAGCAGTATTTATAAATTTATTTTCAAATTTTAACTCTTATAAAATTGGCTAAACCACAGGGAACAAAAAAAAGTAGTGTCATGTCATTGAACCATATTTGACCTTTCCGTAAAGGTTTCACAGAGTCACCTTAAAGAGCTCACCTAATTGGATTAACTCTACTCAATTATTTAGTTAGGCCGATCCTTCTAAAGACTGGACATTTATTTAGCATCCAAATGAGATTGAGACACAAGTGTTAGCAAACATTTCCTTGGTCGCCACTATTTTTCACCTTTATTGAAAGCAAAATTTCAATTAAAACGTCCTGTAATGTGCTCTCTTTCTCAAATGGCTTCATCAAACCAGAACACTATATTTGTAAAATAAACCGTATAATATATGTGAGATTTACTTATTGATACAGTGAAGTATTAAGACAAGCTTTTGACTATATCTGTCATTCACTGAAGTTAAAGACACACCATGGCCTATCATAAACTAATATATATGAATAAAGTTGGATTATTTTATGTTGAAAGCTGAGTCTGACAGTAGAAGGAGAATGATCTTGATGCTAACTTGGCACAAATCCACTGGGAAAATAAACATGTGAAGGCCATCCTGCTGAACATCCCAGGCTCTGTCTGAGAAAATGTGAGTTTTTTTTCTGTCGTCATCCAGTATAGAGATCCATACCAGGTATCCTTGCCCATCGGTCCATAGCTGGCCAGTTACTCCAACACAAATCAATCTATATGTCCAGACGGGCCTTCATGTATGTTTCCAGTCAGATGTGAAAAATATCATCATCAGAGTCTTACAGCATTGTCTGCAAATCTTTGCAGTCCATACAATGTTATTAGATTAATTTGTTACAACTACTGATTCTTCATGAAATATTTCCTAAGCATAGTTTAACTTTTTTCCATCACTTTTAACAAATAAATTAGGTAAAAAGCAGGTGCTGCTGATAAGGTCCACAAACCAAATGAGTCCACTAAAGCTAAAACCAAAGCAAGATAGGGGGTAAAAATGTATGATGTGTATGAACAGAGATGCATCGTATGAAAACAGTCCTGGTCCCTTTCCCTTACGCATCACTCTCCTTCGGGATGTGCTGATTGTAGGATGGACTGTAGTGCGAGGCGGGGAAGAATGAAGGTATGTATGGCATGACCGACATCAGAGGGCTGCCCAGCGGGCCCTCATCATGCATACATGCCATAGGGATGATGACATCATCTTGGTCCCACACATGGAAGGCATTAGGGTGGGAGTGCATGAGGTTGGGTGGCATGTGCAGTGGGCTGATTCCCTCCTTCTTGCCATCTTTTTTCATGTCCTCATCGATTGGGCCCAGCAAACAGTCTGTGCACGGATAGAGAAAGAGGGTTTAGAAATTCACTGTATAATAGTCCCCACTGCTTTTAAAAAAGTTCTGTTTAGGTACTACACATAGTAGCTGCTGTAGAAAAACCTCACTCACAGCAATTTTGCTGAATTACTACAGCACCATTACTTTCTTTAGTTTTCCTTTTTGCCTATTCTTGCTGTAGGCAAACAGTTTTTTAGACAATGTTGAGAAATATGAAAAATCAAAAATGCAAATTAGCATTCTCAAAATGTACAAAGACATTTAAAACATTATGGTGTCAGATTTCTATAATTAAAAAAAAAAAGTGTAATCATTGCATGCCCGAGGATGTGCCTTTCATTTATATTTCCATATAAAAACAGAAGGAAACCAACTATTGAAAAATATAAATGGTACAAAACAAAAATTAAAAATAGTCAGAGATGATGAGAAAAACACTATATATTACATTTTCATGCAATTCATTTTGAGTGGTGAATCAGTGTTTGTTTCAAAATCCTTGTATTGAATGTTGAAGTGCATTGTACTGAAGCAGCCTTATATTGATAGAAGTCAGCCAATCAAACTAACACCTCTATCACACCAAAAGACTGTTTAATTTATGCAGAGGTGAAGTGGATTTCTGGCACAGACTTGATTACCTGTGATATCCAGCATGAGGTCTTTGATGAGGTGACCTACGATAGCATAAGCCACAGCGACCACGACCATTGCAGCCATCAGGAGGTAGATTACAGATTTAGGTAGCTGGATGAGGTCCCTTGGTGGAGGTTTGTACTCCTTGTACAGAGGCTCCACTTCATTAACCAAATATTGCAATGACGACCCTCCTCCATCTGTGTAGTTAAAGCTGTTCATATTCTTCAGAGTAGAAGCCTCCACTTCCTCCAATGTGCAGTTATTCCATCACATTCACAGTTAATTTCTCCCTGATTTGATTTATCCGCTTGTTGGTGCGTTACTACCTAAAATGCAGAGAGGCAGAGTCAACATTAAGAATACTGATTTAATTAAATTACTTTTTAATACATAAGGACATAAGGACCTTCTTTTCTGACCCTTACATGGAAAGAAAATGGACCAGTGAATAAATTCACCCACCTGTCAAGACGAAGTTTTTGCAGATGTTTGCAGAGGCAGTTCACTGACATGTTTCTACACAGCTGTTCATGACTGTATCCTGATCATCAGATCATCCTCCAGCAAACAGACATCAGAACGTTTCAATCAGCCTCTGTGCCTCCCTGCTGTGTGCTGTGTCCTACCCACTGAAATAATCCAGGCTGTGGGCGGTGACACAGAGAGACAGAGGGAGAGGAAGGGAAGGGATTACACTTCCAATCACAGCAATGATCAATCCCCTTCCCATCCTGTTCCACACAGATTACTTAATCCACTACAAACAATCTGAGTAAGTGCTTTCTCCCCTACGATACTCACGCACATTAAATACACACACACACGCATACAAACACAAACACAAAGAAGAAGAAAAATCACAGTCTTTGCAAAGATGTCTTAGTTGTTTCGAGGTCATAAATCATAAAAAAAAACTAACATTAAAGTTGTTCCTGGAAAGGCCTTAGGCTAAATGAAATCCTGTCTTCACTACTGGATTTGTCTGTATCTTTCATTAGTTATCATAGTTGGTTTTCTCGCCAGTCTTTGTAAGAAGCTAGTATAATAGTTTTTTTTTTGGTCAATATTATAAGATATATGGATACTACTATATTAGCAAACTGTGGTGCCATTTTATGCAAATTTGCACTTCTACTCCAATAGCTACATACTAGTACTTTTTACTCCACTACATGACAGCTTTGCAGGTTCAAACTTAAATCTGAATATTGCATTAATGCACCAGAAAATAACAAAATAATATTATGAATATTCAAATGACATGAAACAACTGTTAAGGGGCTATGTGTGACTACTTTTTTATTGTGATATTTCAGTAAATTTGACACTCTTTATGAAGTATTTTTTCATTGTGGTGTTGCTACTTAATTCATCCACCATTGCTAGCCAGTAACGCATTAAACACCTTATTTTACGGCAAGATAAAACAAAACAGAAACCGCTCAAATTGATTATATTGTAGTGTTCTCCGTGTTAGTATAAGGAAATAGATGTTTTTCAGTCTTTGTTAATGACGACTTAGGCACCATAGACACTAGAGAAGCGCCAATATTAACCACTTAAAATAAAAAGGGAAACCACTTAGCTAAACGTTAGCTAAGATACAGCACTCAACCAACTTAGTAAGTATGAAGATAAATTCACTCATATTGTTACTCTTAACCAGTAGTACTATTTTAGTAATATATGTTCATGTGTATATTTCTGTAAGCTAGATACCACGAGCCTACTATTTAAATTCTGTTGTGTGTAATTATAATTATGAAGCTTAAGCTAAGTTTTTATAGCCAAAGCTAATGCTAAAGGTGGCTGTCGTTAGCTGTAAAATGGATTTATCACCTGGCCAATTCCTCATGGTATTATAGCTACACACATCAACAGTTACTTCTGTTTCAAGACACTTACATTATTTTAAAGCAACGCTATTTGTGTACTTCTGCAGTTTACTAGTTACACTTCAGATTCAGCCCCACAGAGTCAGACAGATGGAGTTTTTCTTTGACAGCATCCCCTCCACCTCCCAGTCCTCTCCCGACAACGGCCATGAAGACTCTCAAATGGTAACATAAATCAGTCCCAAAAAATGTCACAGTGTATAAAACAGATTGTATTTAAGGGGTGATGTCAGGTCCTGGTAAGGGGAGGGCAAACAAAGTGATAGCAGGTTATGTTGATAATAATTGTGCAAAAAAAAAATGACTCATGAATATGAGTCCACACATAATGAACAGTGGTCTGATCCACTTGTGGTTAAGCAAAGTGCTGTTATTGACACAAGCCTTTTCTGGTCAGAGAGGCCAATTAATCTGATTTAACATTACAAGGTCGTATTTAATCACATTCAGTAGTGGGAAAGCTCTGCACACCTTAATATGTGACATCTACATTGGCGAGAAGCACAACAATAAAAATGAGAAAAGCTGCACACTGTCTTGCTTACTTACTGGAAGATGTATTAGGTTAAAACATTTAGGTCTGTCCAAACCTATTTGATATGGACTGAAATATGTTGAAACTAATAAATATTCCAGCAGTAGATCTAGACCTACTTTGGTAGTTGCTCAACAATAAATGATTGAAAGATTGAGTGAATTGAAAAATGGACCTCATGACAAAATAAATACATATAGGCCTACTGAGGTAATCGTGTACCTTGTTAGTCACTCTAAACAGTATATTTTGTTCCCACAAGGACATCACTAGATAAAACAATCTCAAGGGGACTTTTTGGGGGTTGTACTCTAGAAGTTTACTCTCTGCCATTTTGCAACTGGTGGTGATAGAAAATATTATATGTCAGCATCTGTCATTGTGCTTGGCAAGTACAGACAGAAGACACAGACCATGACTCCTCAAGAGAGACATCCTTAAATGTGAGCATGACTGAGAATCAGGAGCAGAACACCAGGTATATGATCACCTGTACAGTCCCGTCCATTTACTGATAACATAGTTAACGTCATAGTAACTGTGTATTTCGCAGCAACATTGCCTACTTGTCCCAGGGTGGATATAATTAAACCTACTTGTATCTATTGCAGCTCAAGCATCGATGATGTCAGCACAAGAGTGCAGAAACTGGTGGAAAATATCAACCACAGCCGCACTAGTGACCAGAAAGTGATGGACAACTTTCAGGAGAAGTTGGTGGAGAAGGTATCCTCTTGTTTTATCTCCTTCTTGTGCATTTTTGTCTGTTTGTAGTGTTAGAAATTGCAACAAAAAAGTGGCTTTTTATGTCCTCCCTGAGGTTAAAGACATATGTCAGCAGATGAAGGAGCACATGTACATGGTCTATGAAGAGAACAGCAATGAGATGCAGGTGAAGCTGCAGGAGTTGTCGGAGGTGTTGGAGAGCTGCACTAAACTCAACAAGGAGCTCCTGGAGGCCAGTCGGGCACTGACACACCTCAGAGAGGGCCTGGCCATTAGCCAGACATCAGATCCCTGACAAACTAGTTAGTGTAGTTTAATCCTGTGTTCAGACCAGTTAAATTTGTCTCTCCACATGATTGGGATGGATAAGATTACACGTCCTCCGTTTCCTCTTCTTCTTCCTGTTTTTCCAGGAATATACGGTTGACTGTGTCTTTGTTTCTGGTGTCTTTGTTGTCCAGGATACAGCTCATGTTTACAGTCAAAGAAAATGCAAAAACAAAAGTTGAATCCATGTTCTGTTAAAGTATGTGTTGCGTCAGAAAATACTACTAACACAAAGACAATAAACTGAAATATTTGGCTCTTATGTGTTAAATTGTATATTTTGTTACAAGTTATCATTGCCTCTTTGTATGAAGTACTTGTGTTTCACCATAACTTAGGCATCTCAGCACCAGTATGTGATTCCTCAGATCTACATTAACTGATGTGATAATGCAAAAGCACAACAGATGAGAACTAGTTCGGCACTACAGGATCTGCACGTACAGCATCTCAACTTAATTATTCACTCACATCGTCCCATTCATTCAAAGCCCTTTATTTACATATTAATTTATCACAAACCAACACATAATTCATAATGCAGCAACTTTTACATGCACAATGCCTTTTAAATGCCTGAAGAATATTTCTGACATTTTAACTGTACAAATATCATATCTCAGTTGGACCCAATGCTTTGTTAGGTTAACTTTACATTTTTACCAAAGGTAACAAACATCAGTGGTTTAAAACCACATACAGTAGATGTGATGAGGTATTTTTACTTTATTATAGATTTATTTAGTACCCCATACAATGATACAACTGCAACACATAATAATCCTGAACAGGGTCATGTGTTTCACAGGGCAGATGGTAGTAAAGTACTATATGTTCCACCTCAAGTCTTTTTCAAAGGGGAAGACAGCTGAAAAGCTTCACTTCTCAACAGTGAAAGACTGCAGTCCAGTGATAGCTCTACCCAGGATCAAGGCGTGAATATCATGAGTACCTATAAATAAAACAACAAAAAAACATAATGAAAATACAAATTTATGTGCATGTCTACTTTTTTGCATTGAAAATATAATAGAAATACTAAAATCGTTCATTAATATTTACCATAAACACATGTGTTCTTTGATTGAGACTATTAATGGACAGGTTATGTCTTTCAAATGTAATAATCTATGAACTGCAGCCCTCTGGTGGTGGGCGTACATAACTGCAGTTAATGTTTGAAACTTCTTTTTTTTCCTAAAGCACCAATCACCAGTGACATAGGTATATGTATTACTGAGAACATGATCAGTTAAGATCAGCTGTATCCACTAGTGTGTGCCTACCTTCGTATGTGTTGACGGCCTCCAGGTTCATGACGTGACGAATGATGTGGTACTCATCTGCGATGCCGTTCCCTCCCAGCATGTCTCTGGCTTGTCTTGCGATGTCCAAAGCCTTTCCACAGCTATTCCTCTTCAACATAGAGATCATATCTGGAGCCGCTCTATAATGATGAGAGCAGGCATGTTAAAAGGTCATTTCAGAAGAGAACAAGTTAAATTGAAATCTAAAGATGTCAAAAGACAACTTACTTCTTCTCATCAATAAGCCTTCCCAGGGTCAGACACGACTGCAGTCCAATCGTGATCTCTGTCAGCATGTCCGCCATCTTCTTCTGCATCAGCTGGTTCCTGGCCAGTGGCACCCCAAACTGAATTCTGATTGGAGGACAGAAACAGTTAAAACTGAAACCACGTGAAGCTCTCTAGGTATACAGTATGGCAATGTTGCCACTTTTTCTCAGTATTTATTTTTAGTCTAGTCTGCAGGGTTTCTGAAGAGTTGACCAAATTCAATGTAGACCTTTCAAGACCTTTTAAATACCACATAGAATGCAATTTAATTCCTTTTTCATGGTCATACCCGTAAAAGAATCGCAAACCAGTCAGTCACAATAAAGACGTACATGACATGGATGCAGAAAACTGATGCATTAACCAATTCAATAATAATGTATGGTCATTTACATTACACTAAATTGAATTGAAACATGTCTATGTTAAGTCAATGAGCTTTCTAGTTGCAGTAGCAACTGTGTTGGCACAAGGTCTGATGGGACTGACTGAAGGATTGAAAAGCCTTCTGCATGCACAGTTCTTTGTTGCCCAGTCTCACTTATTGTTTTTGGATATAGAACATCTACTGACAGCCCTCAACCACAATTTTAAAAAAAGTTATAACTAATGTTGTCTATGGCAAGAAAAACAAATAGTCAAGGCCTTTGTACGTTAAATTTAAGGCTTTATGATACCTTGTAAGACTTTACAGGACCTGCCAAAACCCTGGGTGAGTCCTGTGAACTTAACCTTAGTCAATACATATTGGGGACATAAGGAATATCATGTACCTGTCCAGAGTGTATTGTCTGGCCGCATGGAAGCAGAATTCAGCAGCTCCTAGAGCTCCCCAGGCAATGCCATACCGGGCATTGTTAAGACAGCCAAAGGGACCCTGGTCACAAATGTCAACAACAAAAGAAATACAATAAATTATAACATACTCACTGTTTTACTCAAATTAAAACAATTTGGACACAGTTTGGTTTTGATGGAGGTGAAGTTGACCTAGGAAAGGAGCTACTTACAGCCAGGCCAGAGACGTTGGGCAGCAGGTTCTCCTGGGGAACTTCCACTTCATCCATAAGGATCATGCCAGTGGCGGACGCCCTCAGGGAAAACTTGCCCTCTATCTTGGGGGTGGCAAAACCCTTCATTCCACGCTCCAAGATGAAACCCCGCACCCTCCCATCTTCACACTTAGCCCACACCACTGCAATGTCTGCCACAGGGGAATTTGTGATCCTGGGAGATGAAAGAGAGAGTGAGTAACAAGAAAACATCTGTGGAGAAGTGTTTCATTTAGATCTCGACAACCCAATTTCATAAGTTTCAAGGGTTCTGTTTGTACTAACCTAACAGACAAACACCAATGAGTAACATGGTGACTTGGAGAGTTTATTCTTCTCTGTTGTATATTTAATTACTTGCTATAGAATCAATTATTTTTTTCTTTTATACATTTTCCTAAGTATAATATAATTTGAACAAGTTAAATCAGGCACACCACTGAACAATCATCTAAAGCAGCATCATCTAACAGTAAAAATCTTGGACTGCTTCAACATCTGTATATTTGATAGCTTTGGAAAAACCCTGCCCATGTACGTGTCTGTCTACTTACCAGGTCTTAGCTCCACTAATAGAGAAGGTACCACTGGATGGGTTGTACTTGGCCTTGGTCTCCATACTGCTGGGATCACTGCCGTGGTTTGGCTCTGTGAGACCAAAGCAGCCAAGGATTTCTCCACGAGCTGCACAGAAAACCATAAAAATATACACCAGAGAGATTAGAATAAAGGTACAGTATAACATGCTCATCATGTCCTCTTGAAATATCATGTACAACAACAGAAAACTTTGCTCTCACCAAGCCTGGGCAGGTACTTCTCCTTCTGGGCGTCTGTGCCATAAGCATTGATAGGGTGCATGACCAGTGAAGACTGGACGCTCATGACAGACCGATACCCGCTGTCCACTCTCTCGACCTCTCTGGCAATCAAACCATATGCCACGTAACTGGTGCCTGCACAGCCATAACCTGCACCATAAACAGACAACTGTGTAAATATCTACATATAATCTTAACCAGTAACCAGTCCAAACATGACAAAAAAACATGTATTTTAGGGAACCTAGCAGGAAAAAATGGAGATCCGGACATCATGTAAAAACACAGCATTGCATGAATTTGGTTGGGACTATAAATTGATTTTGTCTTTGTTTACCTTTGATAGTTGGGCCTAAAACACCCAGTTCTCCCATCTCTGAGACAATTTCACGATGGAAATCTGTAGCACGGTGCATGGCAAGGAAAAAGAAACTGACAGTTAAATATTTATCAGAGAATTAAGAGTTTTTGTATTTTTTTCATAAATTCAACTCATGGAGTCAGTAAACATGTGGTGTGTTTAATGCCAATCATAGGAAAGTAGTACATCCCTAAAAGTCACAAAAGGTCTCTTTAGCTTATTATAACTTGGCAGAAGTCCATATAGTCTGACCCATATGTTATATGTCCATATGCTCTGATCGGGATGTGCATTTTGCTCACGTTCATGTCTGTTGGCCATGAGGATGCGGGGCATGAGTTTTTCCTGGCAGTAGTCACGGAAGGAGTCTCGGATCATGATCTCCTCCTCTGTCAACTGACCCTCCAGATTCAGAGCGTCCCTCCAGTTGAATGCTACCTTGGCTGAGGGTCAAAACATATATACACACATACACACAGTGGTTATGTCACTGTCACATGTAACAGAACGTGTGAAGAATCTGGCCAGACCAGGTTGCACTTATTAAAATTTTACTTACGTGCCTTTGCAGGCCTTTTGACTTCTTCAACATCTGAAGAAAGAAAAAGATAAGCGTGGATTACACATCATCTTACACAAATTTAAACATCTCAATTCTGTTTTCACCTCCTGTGTACAGGGGTTGTTCCCTACATCAAAGAAGTAATGTGTTTTCGCAGACTGTTACTCACCCTAATCTAGATAGATACATTTAGATTAGCACTTCCTTCTATATACATTATTTACTTTTATTAATATTATTGACAATAATTATAATTTAAATTCTACCTTTGCGGACTTCTGCAGCTGTGCCCTGGGCTCTGGAGGCAGTCACAGCCACACATTTTTGGGTGTTGGAGAGCAGACGAGTGATACTTCTGAGAGCCATGTGTTTACTGAACAGGAGAGGAAAAGAAGAGGACATGTATTATATAACAGCTCTAGTATTTTCTATATTATTTCAATATGATGTATGAACAGAATGTGTTAATGAGAAACTTTTATACAATAAACGTAGACCAGTGAAAATAAGACCAGTTAATCAAATTATGATACACAACACATTATCTCCTATTATTCTATTGTTTTTAAGCTGGCTTGCAATGAACAGTTTTTGGTTATGAAAATGACTTATAACTACATTATTGTCACTCTATGCAGGGTAAAGTGTAAGGGTTTGGGTATTGACGTGATACTGGGTTAGAATAACATTTTAAAAGTTTTCTTTGCCAGAAAAAGGGTTAGGGTTAGGGTTAATTAATCCAATTTGTAATGTTTTACATATTTTAGAGGAAATTCTTATGTAGTCCTCCTCGAGTCATTTCAAGCAGTGCATGCCAGTAACCTCACATAAAGTTGTTCAAGCAACAATGTAAGAATTAAATTGACTTTTTTTTTTTCAGGAAAACTCATCCTACTGTACCTTTTCCCCTCTCTGTGGATGTATCTGCTGATCCGATGAAATTTCGCTGGTGTGAACTGAGCGATAAAAGTTGCTTAAGTAACATTTCGCCGGGTGAGACGTCACAGGGATACGTAACGTCAAATGTGGGAGTCCCAGTCGTCCATGACAGGTGAGGCACAGACACTGGAGCGGTGCGGGACTCTGAGTTACGCAACACGTGGACGTTATGCAACTAACCTCAAAATGCACGATTTAGCAGTAAAACAACACAACACAAAGGGACTATTTTCTGTTGGGAATATTAAAAAACGTTTGTGTCTTGTGTGATACACTGTTTTTAAGTTACTGTCGGTGTGTGAATCCCAACTATCAGCACATTTCCACACTCAAGATGGTGTTTCTGTCCTGCCGTGTGAGGCCGGGTGTGAGGAGGGTGTCGGCTCACGCCCTGTCACATTATTGGCTGGTAAAATAAGGAGCCATGTACAGACTGTCCCAGTGTCTGCATGCAACTTTTTGGAAGTCACACTGCAGCTGACAGTGGAGCCAGCTAACAGCAACAACAACAATAATGTTATTATAATGAGTGTGTGGGAGGGGGACGGTGGGAGGGGGGGTTGTGGAGGGTAAGGTAATTAATATTTAATGTGAGTGAAATGTTATGCAGGCAATAAAGAAGAAGACATTAGCTATATCCTTAAAGTAATTTAAAACATGACAAATGCCCATCAAAAGCTACCAGATAATTAATCTCTTAACGCTGATTAATCTCTATTGTTATAATTGTTTAGTTTGCCTATTAATCTAACCTGATGATCTTTTACATTTTATGTGACCAGTCCACTCCTTCACCAGTTCAGATTATGAGTGTGTAACCTGTTCCCCTAAGAAAAATGTTACCCTAAAGCTTTGTAACATGTATCAACTTGTTTGAGTGACTGGCTGATATTTTAGATGTGTAAACTCATAATAATTATCTAAAGAAAACAGGTAACATTTGACTTTTAACATGACTTTAAATTATTCATCGCTTTACCTTTTATATGACCCTTCCTTGGAAGCACATGTTGGGTCACATGTTCCCTGTTACCACCTGCCAACCGGTTGAATTTTGTTATATGTATTTCAAGCTCAACTGCTCAAGCATCTATAGGAGGTGGGCAGAGCTAGCAGGCCAGTCATGTCTTTGCTGAGGCTTATCTAACGCCTCATAAAACAAATGAAAAATCTGCTTTTGTAACAGTATGCTTATCTATTAAATTACTCTGAGTATCCTGCTCCTTTGATCCATGAGCTTCAAAAGTATATTTCATGTCATGACTTGTATGAAAAAAAGGAATAACCTTTCCTCAGAGTTGTGGTGACTTTGCTGCTGTGGTGGGGGAAGCACCCATATGCATTCATTAAGTAAAAGTAACAATACCACATTTCAAAAACCTACATTAAAAGTATAAGTCCTGCATTCTAAATTATTTTTAAGTACATAAGTATAATCAGCTAAAAGACATGGCAGTATCAAAAAGGAGTTTGAACTATGGAGAATGGCCCTTAATAGAATATAACTATATATTATGGTGTTGGATTGTTATTACTAACTTGTATGCTTGTTAATGGTACAATTTATCATATTTTACACTTTGTATGAAAAAAACTTAATCTAGAACATGCTGTAGATATTTAGAGACAGTAGAAATCAGTATTTTCCTATGAATTGCAGTTGAATAGATGAATGATTGAAATGAAGTAACAGCTAATTGTGTGGTAAGTTTTGTAATTTTTGACCTTATACATTTAGTTGTTATTAGTTTTCTCTATGATCATATCCACACACTTTTATGAAAAAACTGCAAAGTAGTAGAGAGCAGGGTGAAGTATTTTAAGTAGTGTTTTCCTGAATTGTGGTTGAGTAGGAGTATGAATTAGCATAACATACTCAGATGAAGTACTAACCCAGCTGATATTGAGTTTGAGTTGTTATGTTCCACCACTGCTCTCATTTAATAGTTATTTCTAAAGACAACCCGCACATTTAAGTCTTTACGCCCCCTCAGCAACACTCGGAGCACATTCCATTAAAGTAGCGGCACAAATGTGTTTGTCCAACTCTGACACTCTGATTGGCTGTGGCTGCTGTCAATTACCTCGGTGCTGCTCTCTCATTGGCTGCCTCTCCTCTCCGTCAGCCTGGAGGAACCCCGTGCTTTAGTTGGTTCGGTTTGGGATGGTCTCTCTCTCCCTCTCTCTCTCCCTCTCCCTCTCTCTCTCTATATGCTCTGTAGCAGGCCACCACTCATACTGATGGTTTTTTCCTCGACATTTCCATGGTAACTGTCCTGTCTAAGCTCTGAACAACAGCGAGGAGTCGAGCTCAGTGTGAGAATGGAGCTGGAGGAAAAAAACCCGGACCCTAAATACGGTAAGAAGAGGTTCATGCCATTTTTCCTCCCCTCCTCGGTCTCTGATTTTTCTCAAAACGGGCGAAGAAATGGAAACAATGACTGCAATGGATGGATGGGTGTGGACCTCATGGGTCTTGTGCAGATCTAGAGGCTGCCTCATCCTCCACAGCTGAGTTGTTTTAATATATTTCGCAGAAAATATGCTCTGAATAAGTCTTTTCTTTTTTCATTTGACAGTACATAGATAATAATATTTGAGTAGTTCAATCTATCGCAACAACATATCAAAACAAATGTAGCTTCAAATGAAACAAAAACTACACACCTTAACCTAGTTACTTATTGCCGATTTATGACTTGATGAACTGCCTGATAAAAGAGTTAAAGAGTAAGTAGGTTAGGTGCGTTTCCATCCATTCAAATCATTACATTGGTTTCATGTTTAGGTTATTCTGTGAGGCAGGAAATATTATGACAGGCCAAAGAACAAGAGCACACAGATGCACGGATGGTATATTTGGTTTATTGTGTTTTCCACTGGGCTCAATAATCATTTGGTGCTCTTGTAGATTGACATATGGTTATTTCACTCAAAAAATGCACATCAGCCACACAAGCATATAAACACTGCATGCTCTGCACAGATGGTAATTGGTTTTATTCACATTGATTTATTGCATGCACGGAAATATCATCCTCTATGCCAGCCAAACACATGACTCATTGCTGATTAATTATGTGTGTCACACATGTATTTTCTCCACTAGCCCACAGCAGTCTGACATAGTCTTGTGTCTGTCTGGGCTTGGTTGTTGTTCATATGAACTGTTGAGTCATGAAGTTTTCATAACCGGTGTTATTCTTGCTTTAATACCCCTTGTTGGGGCTGGTACATGGTGGAATGGCCACAGGCTGCTCAAAAGCAAGCTGTAGTTGTCCCATTGAAGTAACACTAGTGTTATCTGACTGCTTGAATTATTCCTTCTTTCACAATGCAAGATGCACCCAACAACCCACACCCACAATGCTTAAGAGTATATCCACCCCAGTCAATCTGTGGAGCTCCCTCTGTGGAGCATTTCCTTATTGTTTTCCTGTTACCATGTAAACAGCTCTTTGCTCCCCTCCCCCATGAAGGCCAAGAGGTCAAAAAAACACTGCCCTTTTAAACCGTAGATAAAGGTTTATATGATACAAACACACAATACACTTTCCAGCCTAGCTGCATCCTCACACAGCTGTTTTTATCAGGAAATGTGACCTATGAGCATGCCTCAGCTACCTCTCACTGCCACATTTTCCCATCTCTCTAGGCTGATGTGCATGTGCATGCCTGCAGGCAGGCTGCAGCCTGCACTGCCCAGACTGTGTTCAGCCTTAACTACTTTTCTCACTCAGTAGAGAAAGTCAAGAGGCATCCAGTCAATATAAAGCTCACACACACTCAGAGGCATTACCACACACACACACTCTATGTACACATATTAAGTAGACACTAGAGCTCAATGTTTTACAATTATGCCTTGTCATTTGGACTTTGGTTTGGGAAAAAGAAACCAACTGTTGCTGTGTGATCCAAGCAAGCAGTTTCTGTGAGGAGTAGAGCCAGTAGCTGTCAGTTTAAAGTATGTAGCGCTTCAAAAAGAGACTTATGTGTTTCCTCCTCTCCTTTTATGAGTATGTAGGCAAATGGTCTCATTAGTGGCTGTCAAAGGGCAGCTTTAAGAGACAGATAGATAGATAGATAGATAGATAGATAGATAGATAGATAGATAGATAGATAGATAGATACCTTCATTTCCAGGTGTGCTGGTTGTAACTGCCCTCGATGTTAAAGAAGTGTGTGGATAGGAAGTGGGCAAATAGACAGGCAGACAGATCTCAGAACACACAAACCCACAGTGGCCACTAACCCATTAAGGTAGCTAGGCAAGGGCTCATCTGATAACCCCTCTGGGGCCATTAGTGAATCACATCAGTCATGACATCACTTCCTCTAAAAAACACACACACTCACACGCTCTCACACAACTGTGACTAGAAAGCATTTACATTTGTTTCCATTCAATTTTTACATTTACATTTTACAACATGAATACTGGTAATATCAGTGAGTTTGATCAGAGATTTGAAGACTGGGCTTGTCTGCTGGGTCCTTTGGGTTTAATAATCAGTGTCTCTGGAGTGTGTAGTAAATTACCTTTAGAACCCAGACTACCCAAATGAGACCTTTTACATTTCCTTTTTAAAAATCTCACAATAGAGTTGCTACATGTAGCAGATTGACATCAGTAAACAACTATCACATTCAATTGCTTATTACATAAACAAACAAGGCTGTTTTCAAGACATTTGGCAGTCTTTACACAGCAGATCTGCTGAAGTGCTTTTCAACACAATTGGAGATTGTTTGGTGGCACAAAACAGGCAAAGAAGCGCCTGTCTCTACAGATCTAATGGAGCTGTGTCTCTCACATTTGCAGATGGTTGTGCAAATGAATGGCCAATGGAAACTCGCTTTCAGTGTTTATTCTCTTCAGCAAAGAGAAAGAGGATGTTTATAAACACAACCTAATGACAGGGAACAGGAGTAAGACATACAGCAAGATGCCCTCTACAATGTTTATATACATACTATTTATAGGTGGCATATTATGAACATTTACATGTCTATATATTTATTCTGGGGCTCTAGTGGAATATAGTTGCATGATTTACAGTTGAAAAAAATATTTCACTCATTCTGACCCTTATGCAGTTCCTCTCAGCCTCTGCCTGAAACAGGCCTCTTCCCTCCTGATGAGGCTACATACACAAACAGTGGTGGAAAGATGTCACTACTTTTTCTTCATCTTGAAATGTCAACTTCTAAAATACATCCATACATATTTGAGTCATAAATCTGAACCACAATTTGTGAGTGGACAACGAAAACCAGACATGGAAAAGCCTTTGTAACCACCTGACCATAGCAACAATGGCTGTCTATGGGCATGTGTGAAGGCTGCGGCCAATGCGGAAGTCCATTATATAATGTAATTGACAGTTATTATACGCTGGCTCCATCATCACCATCATCACCATCATCACACCTTGCTACCACCATCTTTATACACAGTCTATGAAGGAAACCTGGCCTTTTACTTGCGGGGAGCATTTTTACATACGTTAAGCTCATGTTTTTGAACTTCCACCATGTTTAACATAAATATCCAACATGTTAACAGTATACAATCAACAACAAGAAAATGCATATTATTTCCCCTTTAAATGTACGGGAGTAACCTTTCTCCTATCTAGCCAAGATATGCAAATACCTGTTATTTAATTAAACTTACATGTGCTAGTGTAAATATATGGTATTTTGTCAATTAATTAATTAATTCATTCATTAATCATATTATATATGGAGATATGTTATATATCTCAATAATTTAATTTTTTTTTTTACAACAAAATCTGCATATCAGCACCTCATTGGACCCTCTGGTACTTGTTAATGAGTAAGCTTTCCAAGTCTTGGTAAGCAGATTTTATTACCTTTGACAGAGCCAGGCTGAGTCTTTTACATTGTTCCAGTTGAATGCTGGTTATAGCTACATATTTACCAGATAGACATGAGAGTGGTACATTGTTATCACTCTCAGAAATCCAGTACATATCTGGTTATTACATATGTTAAGGAACCAGGTTGAGTTTGTATTGGGCAAGGACATGGCAAAGTCTATGTAACAAGCACATGTGTGAGGTCAGTAGTTAGCTTTGTATTTCATGGTATGGCATGCCATCTCTCTGTCACATGGCAGTGGAGGTGGGCACAAAAGACGGGCATCATGTGCCACCAGGGAACACGTAGGATGGGCTTATCTCTCATACTGATGATGTACAGCTCAGTGCGCCGCCTCGTATATCTCAGATATGCGCGATAAATCATAACCAAGCCATTGTGTTGACAATACAAAAAAAAAAAGCCTCAAGAAGTCATTGTCCATTGTTTAGGAAGTTTATGTTGTGAAGTTGAAATTTGAGAGCTCTTCAAGTGGAATGTGGTAAAAGTGCTTCAGCAAGCTGGAGAACAGGGCTTAAAGTAGAAACAGGAAGCTGAGGCGACACTGACACTGCTGTGTTGTTTTTAAAGGTGTACGCTACATAGTGATGCAAGTAACTATGATAAAAAAAAGGGGCAGGTCAACTGCTGTGTCGTAAGAGTGAGAGATTTTTTGTATGTTTTGGTTTGTGAGATGCGAGGGCAGCTGCACTGCTTGCAGTTGCAACATGTGAAAATATCTGAGACAAAAGGAAACAGTAACCACAGTTCATCACATTGATTCAAACCGCCTGTTGACTGTCTGAAGTGACTCTTATGAAACTGCACAGGAAGTGACACACCTTGTGAGCAAATTTGTAAAATGACACATTTCAGTCTTGTGCATATGTGTGTTAACAGCCAGTTTAGCCAACAGCAGATTTTCAGGCGCCACGAGTCTTATCTTGTGTTTTTTGCTCATCTCTCAATTCTCCAATCAATACTGCTTTTTTTCCTGCAATCCCCTTGATGAGACCTTAGCCACGAGAGACACCAGACACAGAGAAACATTAGAAGGTGAAGGCTGAGCTTTTACAGCGAATATAAAAAGGAAGTGAGCCAGAACTATCACACAGGAAGGAAACCTAAAGAAACATCTGCAATACAGAGAGCGCCAGAGAAATCAACAAAAGCGTCCATGACTGAGAGGGAAATAACGGCGGAATGACAAAATACGAAAGACAAGGTAGTGCAACTGTCTGCCACGTGCATCTTTATGATCAACTAGAGGTTCATTTGTCGCCAGGTGTTTTGTCGACATGATTCAATCGTGTCAGATAGAGAGCTGTATTCACTAATGGGCTGACGTATTGAGAGAGTTAATGGGCTGCTTTGAGGCTTTGAGGGCTGTTGTCATGTGTTACCTCTACAAGACACACATTCATTTAAAATTGAAAGTCCAGTGTCAGCTTACTGGTTTTGAAAGCTTTGTGGAAAGTATATGTGTGTGTGTGTGCTTGTGTGCGTTTTTGTGTGTGTGTGTATAGAAGTCATGTAAGCAGTAACAACAGGTAGCAGAGCAGGCCTGTGTGTGTGTGTGTGTGTGTGTGTGTGTGTGTGTGTGTGTGTGTGTGTGTGTGTGTGTGTGTGTGTGTGTGTGTGTGTTTGTGTGTGTTTGTGTGTAACAGGTTGTTTTAAAGAAGATTTAAGCATTCTCCATTATGTTAAGTGTCAGGAAGGCTGTGTTGATCTATAATACACATACAGTAATGTAACAGGATGTGAAATGTCTCAAGTCTAGTGTCTGGTTATCTTGTAAGAGGATGTTGGTCAGAAAGAACATGTTTACACACACGCACTTGAATTCTTCTTCACTGAATTCATCACCAAACTGACTTCCTGCTTTAAAAATGGAGGAGTCCATCAGCTCTTTAATAATGTTAACTCGCAAGCTTTAGCTCATGATGATCTCACCGCAGGCAGAGTGGGCTTGGTTGATGTTTTTCCTCTGCCATGACTGAGGTGTTTCCATGGCGGCTGGCGATATCCACCGGGAGCTCCTCATCGCCGGGGAGCCATTTTGTGTGTTGCTAGGCATGACAGTCAGGCGGAAGAATCCTTTTGTTGTGCAGACTGTCCTCTGTTTCTCAATACATAGGCTTACTCTTATTCATAGTGCTTGTGTTTCTCTCTTATACACATGCTTGTCTTTGTCTAAGCTCACATTTATATATTATTCACTACTGTGGTCTCTCTTGCAGACCAGATTGTAGAGTATGGCGATGGGAATTAGAAGTGTTAGTGAACTTTATATCTTCAGTCTCATATCCCTGCTGTTTTACGGTACCATTGCCCCTTTTACACATTTACACCCATTGTGTCAGGTGGTGCTCCTATAATCCATTAGTGACAAGAGTTTGAACGAGAATGACATGAGATTGCAATGCATCTTTCATATTTTAGTGTATTTTTAGATTGAGTGTATGCTGACTCACGGGCTCACAATTCGAGAACAGCAAAGATCATCAAGAAGTTAAAAGTCACACATTCAAATTATAGGAGGAGTCATTTACAAGTTTGTGGTTTCTTTTCATCTGCAGGGGAGTCCAGGAAGTTTGACCCAAACTTCAGAGGGCCCATTCACAACAGGTGAGATGTCTGTTTCCTGTTTCTATCAGTTATCTATGCTTTACTTTTTTTAAGACTTCAATAACAATTTACTCCTCTCCTCTCCTCTCCTCTCCTCTCCTCTCCTCTCCTCTCCTCTCCTCTCCTCTCCTCTCCTCTCCTATTCTCCTCTCCTCTCCTCTCCTCTCCTCTCCTCTCCTCTCCTCTCCTCTCCTCTCCTCTCCTCTCCTCTCCTCTCCTCTCCTTTCCTATTCTCTTCTCCTCTCCTCTCCTCTCCTCTCCTCTCCTCTCCTCTCCTCTCCTCTCCTCTCCTCTCCTCTCCTCTCCTCTCCTCTCCTCTCCTCTCTTCTCCTCTCCTCTCCTCTCCTCTCCTATTCTCCTCTCCTATTCTCATCTCCTCTCCTCTCCTCTCCTCTCCTCTCCTCTCCTCTCCTCTCCTCTCCTCTCCTATTCTCCTCTCCTATTCTCCTCTCCTATTCTCCTCTCCTCTCCTCTCCTATTCTCCTCTCCTCTCCTCTCCTCTCCTCTCCTCTCCTTCTCCTTCTCCTCTCCTCTCCTCAGGGGTTGCACAGATGTCTTCTGCTGTATTCTCTTCGTCTTGGCCATGTTTGGGTACTTTGCTGTGGGTATCCTCGGTAAGATAGATCTTCCATTACTACAATATAATTCACTGCTTAGACACATCATTCTTGAGGAACCATGCTTTTAAAAATTGTGTAAAATATTGATTTCTTGTAAGTAAAGTAAAGGACAAGTTCACAGTTTTTAAGTCTGTCCTAAAGCAACAGTCAGGGTTACTTGACTGTTACTTGAATGTTGACAGGGCACTTTTTTCTTCCTGTAATCATTCTTCCTGTTCATAGTGATCAATCCCTTTGTAATGCACTGACAATGTAAGTGATGTGGCACAATATCCACAGTCCTCCCTCTGTGTGCAAAAATATATCATTTCATACTTACTGTGCTTTTATTGCCAAACTCTCTGTTTTTGTTATGATCTTTAAACTGCAGCTGAACAGGAAAACACTGTCCACTGAGACACAAGAGGGGATGTTTTACTGAAAAGACTCATATTTTTATTTCACTAACTCAGATGACAGAAGCCTCATATTATCTGAAGATAAACCTCTGAATAAGTCTTTGCTCAAAATGCACACTGTGAATTTTGGAGAGACTTGGCAGGAACAGGAGAAATGATTACAGCAAACAAAACCTGTTTCAATGTTCATATGGGCTCCTGAATATTAGTTTGCAGTGAATGAGACAGGCTTGAAAAATTGTGAACTTGTCCTTTAATATCTTTAGTGTTCAATAAGTCACATGATTGATAGATTAATTATATTTAAAATGACAAAAAACAACATCAATCACTATCATGATGAGGGGAAGATAGCTGAAGGTATTTGATGAAGTGGAGAAGTGTCACACAGACCTGCACCTCGCTCTGTTTGTGTCCTTAACATTGTATTTAGGATTTAAGAGACAATAACTATTCTATGTCTTTGATCTAATATTCTCATTTGTTCTGAATGATTTTAACTTGTCTCCCTCTCTCTGCAGCCTGGTCCCAGGGCGACCCCAGGAAGGTGATCTATCCCACAGACAGCAGGGGGCAGTTTTGCGGACAAGAGGGAACACCTCTGGCGTGAGTCACCCAGCAATATGAACACAGTGTCTACAGTATACGATTCCTCAGAAGCCTTTCACACGCAGATTATCTTGTGTACATTCCACATAATCATACTTATCTCTGTAATCTAACACCCTTCATTTAGCACTTAGCGACATTTATTTATAATACAAGCCAAATAATGGTTTTTACTGTTTCCTACACAACAGGAAGAAGCCTCTGCTGTTCTACTTCAATATCTTGAAATGTGCCAGTCCGCTAGTGCTGCTGGAGTTCCAGTGTCCCACCACACAGGTCTGACACAAGAACGTTTATATGCTTATGATTACTGTTACTATGTCCATTCATCTCATCATTTTCTCATGATTGTATGTTGTTGTTTGTCCCAGTTATGCATAGAAAGCTGTCCTAACAGGCATCTCACATTGTTGAAAGCCAAGACAAATACGGAAGACCTTGAATACTACAGCCGATTCTGTAAGGAAGGAGTGGACATCAAAAAGTTGGTAAGTGATCAAATGATATGATCATTTACATCCTACACATGCTTAGATGTATACTGTACCAATACCGTACAATATGCAGAATGTTTTTTTTTTTCAAAAAATCCATTGAAGGCTGTTTTATGTGATTCAGAATGTTCCTGAGATCCTGAGGGACGGCTTGTGTCCTGCGATGATCATGCCCAGTAAACCCTGTAAGTGTAAGAAGCTTGTTTAAGGTCATGACGCTAAAACAAATGAAAAAACAACATCAAAACTGATCATCTACTCTGAAACACAGTCACACGTCGCTGCCTTCCGGCTCTGGGAACGAGGAAAGGTGGGGTGGTGATGGTGGGCAACGAGACCACTCTGGATGATGGAGAGGGCAGGCAAATCAATGCCACCAACGTGCTGGAGGCTTCAAAGTGAGTCCCTCTCCCCTGACTTTTAGCTAAAATTTGTGCTGTTAATGAATCATTTAATGGATTAGTTGATTGACAGAAATGAAACACTAAATTTGGATACCTGTCTTCATTTCTTACTAAGTTTATAGATTAAAAGATGAATCAAGTATAGAAAAATCCTCACTTTCAGTTATAGATAAAATGTTGTATACAGGGTTAAACAAACTAGTTCTTACTGGACACTCCAGTCACACATCATCATGCTGTCCAGTATCAGCTGACAGCTAGCACATCACGATGCTCTCTGCACTAATTTAAGGGGCCTATTTAAAGACCTTTATGCTCTAATTTGCTCTGTACACTTGTGATCTATTAGTAAGGACCCTGGAAGGTGCTAATGTCAGCGTTTTCTATTAGTGTTATTCACATTGGGGAGCTGGCAATGCTCCCTGCATCTTATTTATCAAGATGATGAGTATAACATGTTGTGCTGTAGAGTGTAGAGCCACATTATCAAGGCTAGTTACATCTGTCATCTTAATTTGCAATATGATATGAGTGCTGCTGTCAGAGCAAGCATAGTGATAGTTAGATAATTGAACAAGCTCCAAATTAAAACGTAAGCACAGCAGTGTTGAAAGCCGTAATTTTGTTTAAAAGATGTATATTATTTTAGCTGATAAAAAAATATTGTTGTCCTAGTTTATCAGTTCTTGTCAGGTGACTACAATGTTGGAATGCCAGAATCTGATATTTGAGTCAGTAATCCTGACTTCCAATCTAAATGTGTTCCAATGCATCTGCTCTGGAAAACATGGAGGTCTGCAGCAAACTGATGTTTGTGTAACAAGTCTCTCAACTTCACAAGCATCTACTGAGGACCTAAATCAATTACTGCAGCTGATTTATCAAATGAGCACACTTTAAAAGAGATGGGAGGTTTAGGCTCCTAACATACTTGCAAAGACTTGGAATTGTGACTTGAATGACCATTCTGTTGCGCCTTTCTGTGACAGAGGTGGTTTTTGTCTGAGTTTTGAGTACAGTGGATTGCAGCATTATCTTTGACAACGGTGCTTCATTTTTAATAACATTTTTTGTTGTTACAGGAAGTCAAACATGGTCATCGAAGCTCGCCAGGTGGCCATGAGAATCTTTGAGGACTACACTCAGTCGTGGCATTGGATATTGCTGTAAGTCTAGTGGGTACTGTGATAGAATATCTGATATATTCTATTGTTAGAAAAGGCCAACTTTTAGTCATTGAATTGGTTTTGTAGCCACTAAACTGGATCATTCAGCAGGCTGACTGTAGTTGTCCAAACACGATGATACATAAAAACAACTCTGAACATCACAGGCTGACTAATGTTGTAAAGTCTGACACTCACATGTTCAAATGTTTGGTTTGTGTCTCTAGTGGTCTGGTGATTGCCATGGTTGTCAGCTTGATTTTCATCGTCCTGCTGCGCTTCTTGGCAGGCATCATGATCTGGGTCATGATTTTCTTGGTTATTGTGGTTATTGGATACGGTAAGTCTTCAGCTTCTTTAAATAATCCATTTGCTTTTTGCTTTTATTGATGTGAAAAATGACAAATCTTCTGAACAACTTCTTAGGTATTTTCCACTGTTTCATGGAGTTTAAGAGCCTGAAGGGAGAGCCTGGTTCTGACGTCACCATCCGTGACCTGGGCCTGCAGACGGACTTCTCTGTCTACCTGCAGATCAGACAGACTTGGCTGGCTTTCAGTACGCACAAATACGCTTACACTCTGTAACACAACTCTGTATGAATTATTGATGAATCCATTTTAATTTGCTGCATTAACCGTTTTGCAGTGATCATCCTGGCTATCGTGGAGGTCATCATCATCCTGCTTCTCATCTTCCTCAGGAAGAGAATAATGATTGCCATCGCCCTTATCAAAGAGGCCAGCAGGTCAGTCTGACTTTGTCTTTAATTCCAGACTATATTGTGTTGCATCATTCTCTTCTGTTTTTCTCAACTGTGGAAGAAAAGTGACCTGACATGTTCCCATATTTTAAAGCTGCAACAATCAATGATTTTATATTAAATAATGGATCAAATGACAAATGAAAGTGGTGGTTTGTAGTGACACAGAGAATTATCACATTATCACTCTGAAGTTCTATCTGTTATATGGAGAATTTGAGCATCTTTCAGCTCATTGTTTTAGTTCTCTTTCACCACTCTCATCAAGCATGTTTTAGCAAAAAATAATCTCCCTGTACGCTACCTACCCTGAAGAGACACACAGTTAGCAATTAGCTCTTGAACATGGTGGAGCATTTAGCAGCTATGGATGGAGGTATGTCCCTCAGTAGTTGGTGGAGACCAAAATAGAGCTAAAAGGAGGACGAATACTGAGCTTTAGGCCAAATGACTGCTAACGTTGTTGCATATCTGCTGGATAATATGTGGAATACAGCATAAGAACTCAATATTGTTATAATATGTCAGTATTTTGTGGACAGCTTGGTCTGCTGTTCTGAAACGAATCCTGCTTTAATTTAAGTGTATTCATTTTCATTACATTCCTTTAGCTTAAACATCACTGTATAGTAAGAGAGTGCCAAGCTATATTTTTCTTTGTTTCCAAAATATCTCCTTTCTGTTGGAAAGTTGCATATCTCTACCTTTTTTTTTTCCTTTTTCAGAGCCGTTGGGCACGTGATGTCAGCGCTGTTCTACCCACTGCTGACCTTTGCCCTCCTGGCCGTGGTGATTGCTTACTGGGCCATCACTGCTGTGTATCCTTTCACCTGCTATCTAGAAGAAAGGTTCATGTAAAAAGACAGTGACCATTTAAAAGATGTGTTCATCTTCTTGTGGTAATCTCCTTGACAGCTTTGAACAGATTCTTGTCCACCTCTAACGAACAGGTGTACAAAGTGTTCAACAACTCTGAATGCGAGTTCTCACGAGATACCTGTGACCCCAAGGTAGGCCTCTAAATGGCAATGTTGCATTCAATTTACCCGTCGAAGATGTGTGAGGTGACCCAAAAAGCCAAACAAATATTCTACTAATATTTTACACCTTTTAGGAAGAAACCCGTGAATGACTCTAGACTAGTTCACTGTATGAAAAACATCTCACCGTCTCTACTCTTCTCTTTCTCCAGACATTCAACACCTCCAACGTTTCAGCTCAGTGCCCTGATGCAGAGTGCATGTTTGCCTTCTACGGTGGCGAGACACTCTACCACAAATACTTAATCGTGCTGCAGTTTTACAACGTCTTCCTCTTCTTCTGGTGTGCCAATTTTGTGACGGCCCTGGGCCAGGTCACTCTGGCAGGGGCCTTTGCCTCATATTACTGGGCCTTCAAGAAGCCTGATGATATCCCTGCATTCCCCATCTTCTCCTCCCTGGGAAGAGCCCTCAGGTTAGAAGTGGTCTGTGCACTTAGAGTATGTGTTCGTGCATCAACTATCTATTTTTGAATCTAAAAGTGGACGTCACCTTCCATTGAAAAGGCTAATATAAGGTTATGCTATTTCATCAGATTGTTTTGGGTGAATTTAAAGAAAATGAAGTTGCTCATTCTGTCCAAATGAGACAGATGTCAGTAGGTGAGCTAAGCTTACCTACATGATGGGATAAAGATTGCTTCATTCTCATAGTTGGCCTCTGTTTCCTCCTCCTGTTCAGATACCACACAGGCTCCTTGGCATTTGGCTCTTTGATCCTGTCTATAGTCCAGGTCATCAGGGTTATTCTGGAGTATCTGGATCACAAGTTGAAAGGTTAGTATGCAATAGCAGAAACCCTGGCGAAGAAGCCTGAACATATTTGATTAGTTATAGCGGCAACCTAGGGTTTACACAGCAATGTATTAGTACTTAGTAAGTAAAGTATTGTTTCAGGATGTATTTATTTCTATACCCACATAGGTGCAACTTTCATTTTCTCCTTCTTTGCACATTTCTTTTTCACTTTGATTTATTTATACCAGCAAACAGACCACATCAAAACCTGTGGTTGTAAACATATCAGATCCTGACAAAGACCCTACAATGTGTACATTTTTCTGTCATTCTTCAGGAGCCCAAAACAAGTTTGCTAAATTCCTGCTGAAGTGCATGAAGTGCTGCTTCTGGTGTCTGGAGAAATGCATCAAGTTCCTGAACAGAAATGCCTACATCATGGTGAGT